>NW_016804545.1:937665-995953 GCF_001698545.2 Rhinopithecus bieti | reverse complement strand
AAAAAAAAAAAAAAAAAAAAAAAAAAGAAAAGGTGGGCAAAGGACATGAATTGACACTTTTCAAAAGAAGACATACATGTGGCCAACAAAGATATGAAAAAATGCTCAATATCACTGATCATTAGAGAAATGCAAGCAAGTCAAAACCATAATGAGATACCATTCCACACCAGTCAGAATGGCTATTACTAAAAAGTCAAAAAATGGTAGGGTGCAGTGGCTCACGCCTGTAATCCCAGCACTATGGGAGGCCGAGGAGGGTGGATCACTTGAGGTTGGGAGTTCAAGACCAGCCTGGCCAATATGGTGAAACCCCGTGTCTACCAAAAAATACAAAAATTAGCTGGATGTGGTGGTGCATGCCTGTAGTCCCACCTACTTGGGAGCCTGAGGCAGGAGAATCGCTTGAACTCAGGAGGCAGAGGTTGCAGTGAGCCGAGATCATGCCACTGCACTATAGCCTGGGCGACAGAGCGAGACTCCATCTTCAAAATAAATAAATAAATAAATAAATAGTAAAAAAATAACAGATGCTGGCAAGGTTGCAGAGAAAAGTGAACCCTTAGACACTGTTGGTAGGAGTGTAAATTAGTTCAACCATTGTGGAAAGCAGTATGGAGATTCCTCAAAGAGTTAAAAGCAGAACTACCATTCAACCCAGCAATCCCACTACTGGGTATATACCTAGAGGATTATAAATCATTCCATCATAAAGACACATGCATTTGTTTATGCATTGTGGCACTATTCACAATAGCAAAGACATGGAATCAACCTACATGTCTATCAATTGTAGACTAGATAAAGAAAATGTGGTACATATACACTATGGAATACTATAAAGCTATAAAAAGGAATGAGATCATGTCTTTTGCATGAACATGGATGGAGCTGGAGGCTATCATCCTCAGCAAACTAATGCAGGAACAGAAAACTAAATACCACATGTTTTCACTTATAAGTGGGAGCTAAATGATGAGAATTTATGAAGACAAAGAAGGAAAAAACAGACGTTGGATTCTACTTGAGAGTGGAGGTAGGGAGGAGGTAGAGGATAAGAAAGGTAACTATGGGTATTGGGCTTAATTTCTGAGTGATGAAATAATCTGTACAACAAACCCCCATGACATGAGTTTACCTATGTAACAAACCTTCACATGTAACTCCAAACCTAAAATAAAAGCTAAAATGTACATATATATATGAAAGTTTTTAAAAAGGCTGCCTCTAGGTTGGTGGGATTACATATAGGTTTTTTTTGGTTGTTTCTTTATGTTTTTCTGCATTTTCTAAATTTTGTATAATGAGTATTACTTTTATAATAAATACACATTTGTAAAAGTTTTAGTGCTCATTTTGTTGTCACATTATTTGTTAACTGTATTTAAAGAAATGTGTTAACTGCAATGATATTTAGATAATAAAATATCAAGAAGTTATACATTATTTAAATTACGAAAGATAATGAGAGAAAACTTGAAAGAAATCTTTTATTTAAACCCTTCTATAGGTTAGCCATATTTCAATGATCCCATTTGGGAACCACTGAAGCATGTGTCTTATTCCCTTCCTTTTCCTCTCTCCTATTTGTGCCTGGTTATTGTTAGGTTCTCCTTTCTAGACTTCTCCACCAAGAGATGGCAGAGGAAAAGTTAACCGTTCTTTTAGATATAGGTATAGTTTCTCTCACCACATTTCACTATTTAGAAAAGTAGAGCTGCCTTCAATACAACTAAAACTATTCAATTGCTGTTAATAGTCCTATTTAAAATTTAAAAACACTTCTCACACATTCCTTTTATTTAACTGGTAAATTTGAAAAGAAAGAATGGACAACGAGTACATATCATCTCTAGATTTACCTCTTGGTATAATCCAGAGCAAGTCTTCTCTACCCTCCTGTTACCAGGAATAATTAAGAAAAGACTATGTTTTTGGTTGCAAAACATGGATCTAGAGGTCATATTTATTCATATTATTTCTCTAAGACCCAGAGTTAAAATTGACAGAGGTTTAGGATTAGTGGTAGATGCTAAATAGTAATTCTTTAGTAATCATGCACAAATAGATTTAAATTCATAACTCATCAAATTAAAAATGTAAAATTAGATCAATAAACCATTTTTACAAAAGTCCATAGGGATGCATGACTCATATTTCTACCTCTTACATATTGATATTATGAATATACCTTGCTGAGAATTATTTCTGGAGCCAAATACTCTGGAGTTCCACATAATGTCCAAGTTCTGCCTTTAACTCTTTTGGCAAACCCAAAGTCTGTGACCTATAAAAGAAAAAAAGAATATTAGTGAAAATGTATTACCTCACAATAAATGTATTTATTGAATCTAAATTGAAAGTTTAAAATTCAAATCAAAACTATGAAAGAAACGGAAAAAAAAATTAAGTCCATGTAATTGAAATTCATTAATGAATAGTTAGTGAATGAAGGTTTAAACACTCCAAGTTGGAAATCCTTCCTCAACACAAAGAAAAGGAACAAATTAATAACAACAAAACACTTTTCAGTCATTATTATAAGATCCTAGACCCAAGGAATAAAAAAGTGAAAATAAAAGGTAAAAATAAATAGCATTAATAAAAATGAAACAATGCTAAATGTCTGCCTTACCCCAATATGTCCTCTGCCATTAATTGCACCATCAGAAGTGTAAAAATGTCAATGGGAGAATCTATTGATAATTGTGTAAAAAGAAATGCTCCCACTTTATTAGTAGTAGAAGTGAAAAGAAAATGTTGCTACGAGTTCAGTATTGGTAGTCAGGGATCCCTTGGCAGTTACACTGTAGTCATAAAGGGCATGGACTCTGGGATCAGACTGCCTAGGTTCAAATTCTGACTACCATTTACTGGCTAAATGACCTTGCCATGCCTTAGTTTTGTTAATCTTAAAATGAAGATAACAGTGGTATTTCCACTGCATAGGTTTATCAGGATTAAAGAAATAATACATGTAAAATACTTGGAATATGCCTGGCAGTAATAACTGCTCACAGATTTAGCTATTAATATCTCCTTATGCAAGAGGCTATACTCAGTTCACAGCTATAGATTAAGGGAGATATAAACAGGTTCCTTTCATAAAAGGATTTTTGCTTCTCTGTAATAGCAGCGAAACTCTGAGCTCTACTTAAACTATTAGGAATAATTGTCTTCTTCAAAAAAAAATCCAGGTTGGGGTTACATACATACAATATCTTCCTAGTATTTTCTCAAATACATTATACATAATGTGTTAAAGTCATACCTGGATATAGCCTTGATGGTCAATTAAGAGATTTTCAGGTTTTAGATCTCTGTAGATGAGGTCTAGTGAATGGAGGTACTCGAATGTTAGCACTATCTGAGCTGCATAGAACCGTGCATGGGGTTCACTGCAAAGAAATAAAAACATTGATTTTCTGTAAAAATGAGTTAATACATTCTAATTAGTAGATTATACATAAAACTAATATGAAGTAGAGGTATTTTGGGAACAAAAGTATTTTAAAAAAATGTATGTAAAGAATCTTGTTACCTTTCAAATATTTATTAAATCTCTATATTGTGTTCAAATAACACTCTGATAAATTTATGGGGAAGCACACGTTGAGGAAAAATATAAACCTAAAATAGTTATCTCACTGTGAATCATTATAGCCCATATTTGAATATATTGATGTCTTTCTAATTATGTCTGATCTTGAGAATGACTGGAAAGCAAATGTGCCAACTGAAGTGTCTATCGGGACCACTGCTATAGTTAACATGCTCCATCTATTTTCTCACAAATTTCAAGTGTTCATAGAATTTCCCTACATAGAAGTTCTTTAGCTGCATTTATCTGCAGATTAATGCCATTTTACCCATTTTGTAATAGTTCCTGTTACAAAAATGACATATGCTCATTATGGAAAAATATCATAAAATATTGATGAAGGAGAATGAATACTCATAATCCCATTCAGAAACCATAGAAATGATCTTGGCATCAGGATTTCCAAATCTTCTACTATGCTTGTTTACACAGATAGACATAAGAATAATCTCTATGTTAGTGTAAATATGTACAGTTCTTTAACGTATATATTAGATTAATAGATCAGTGTAATTTTGATGTCACAATCTGAAAAATCCAAAAGGATATACCAATTTTCTGAGTTTCTAATTTATCTTCTTCTTCTTTTTTTTTTTTTTTTTAAACAGAGTCTTGCCCCGTCCCCCCGGGTGGGGGGCAGGGGCCGGTCTTGGGCCCCTGCAAGCTCCACCTCCTGGGTTTATGCCATTCTCCTGCCTCAGCCTCCCCAGTAGCTGGGACTACAGGCGCCCGCCACCTCGCCCGGCTAGTTTTTTTGTATTTTTTTGGTAGAGACGGGGCTTCACCGGGTTAGCCAGGATGGTCTCGATCTCCTGACCTCATGATCCGCCCATCTCAGCCTCCCAAAGTGCTGGGATTACAAGCTTGAGCCACCGCACCCGGCCCTCCTCTAATTTATCTTCTAACGCATTACTTGAATTCTACTAATCTGCCTGATAAATTGCAATGCCTTTCAGATTTGTTTCCCCAGTGAACAACCTTAACTATGAATAGAATTTCCCTCAAGATGGTTGGTATGAATTTGATCTGGTAGTAACAGAAATAGAAATTCCAACAAAAGATTATATGTGCTGCCTTTTTTGCTTGTCACTGTATTTCCCAAGTGCTCAGTAAATATTTGTTGAAAGAATGCATATGTAAAGAAAAATGCTTTTGGGGAGCAAAATTCTATAATACCCTTCCAGTTTCTGCTTCATCCCAACACTGTCAATCTACACTGTATGACAAATGACAAGGAATGAGGAGAACACTGTAAGCAGAGATTAAAATAATCATTCTGGTCATTGCAACATTTGTGCTTAAACTGGGAAACATTTGACCTGTGAGGTCCCCTCTTATTTTCTCCATGCACCTGTAAACATAAAATGTCATTAATATTACTACTTTTTACTTATAAAATATTAATTTCCATATGCTGGTGTTTAATTGGAGGAATACATACATTACATAGATCTATAATAAAATTCTTTTTTTTCTTGCTCTGTTGCCAGGCTGGAGTGCTGTAGCATGATCACTGCAGCCTCAAACTCCTGGGCTCATGCAATCTTCCCACCTCAGTCTACCAAGTAGCTGGGACTACAGTTGCTCACCACCATACCCAGCTAATGTTTTGTATTTTGTGTGTGTGTGGGTGTGTGTGTGTGCGCGTGGGGTGGTATGCCATGTTGCCCAGGCTGGTTTTGAACTCCTGAGCTCAAGTGATCGACCTGCCTGAGCCTCCCAAAGTGCTGCGATTACAGGCTTACATGAGCCACTGTGCTCAGCCTATAATTACATTCTTGAAAGGTGAAAGTAAAATATTCCAAGTGCAAAGTGTTATTGGGTATTTCTACTTAATATTGAATGTAGGAAGACAATGGTAAGGGCTAATGCTGTAGCAGTTTTAAGTACAGACAGCTTTAAGTAGAGAATTAAAATGACTCATTTGATTCTGATTAAAGCCAAGATAAACAATAACTTATATACCTACTGCCTCAAAACTTCTAAGATGGACATTGGCAATCATTCAAGTGTATATGTAGTACTTGTGAAAGATGAGAAAAGTCAAGTGTCTCAGTGTGAATTCCTTTAACCAACTTGCTGTTCTTTTAGTACCAAGTATTAAAGACTCAATATCAAAGAGTACTAAGACAGTGAGGAGTTGCAAAGAAAATAAGTTACCAATTATATAAAGTTAACACAAACTTTTTTGAGAACAGGTTCAGGTGTGGTACTTTAGTGTAAAACTTTAAATAACCATAAGGCAATATGAGGATTCTGCTTGAACAAGGGGCAGTAGGAGAGACAGGACGATAGGAGAGGAAAGAAAATTCTCAAAGATAAGAAGAAGCTACTTTGCACAGTGCCTGACACTATATTAATTATATTAGTTGCCCTGTACATATTAAGTCAATAAATGAATCTTGGCTTAGGCCTCAGGTAATTAAAATGACTCCAATGTTTGCTCATTACTTGATATCATCTTGCGATATTCTGAGTCTGCCACCATCATTTTATGAATCAAATTACCATCATCAGTCTTGTTTCAGTTCATACTTGTGGTTTAGTTATGCCAATCTTTAATTATGAAAGTTAACTGTATAAGTTGGGTCGTTTTTGTCATACCCAACTAAATCAGAGTTGAGGGGCTGGGACAATAAAGCACTCAGAGCACACAGCACCTGCTCCAAGAATTAAATTTTCCATATGCCTAGCTGCTAAAGCTTCCTGCTGTAACCTGAAGCCAGTTTTATTTAATAGCTACTGAAACAACCTGCTGTGACTCTAAGACTAGTTTGAACCCACCACCATCACTCACCAATCACAGCTTGCCAGCTCCCCAAAACTTTGCTAGTGCCAATGAACTTTGTTCCAAAATGTAGTATCTCTCCTTTTTATAAAACTTCCAACCTTCTTATTGTTCTTCAGTCACACCAAAGACGACCTGGTCTGTGTGGATGCCTTGCATTGCAATTCTTGCTTCCCAATAAAATATCAAATCTAGAGATTCACCTCTATATTTTAATTTTGACTTTGATATACTTGGTGTCAGAAGTGGGATCCTAAAGCTGACTTACTTCAGGGAGAATCACTGGCCCTGGGAACTACAGCATGAAGTACCCCCACTGGAGCCTTTTCAGTCCCACTGCTTCTGGGGAGTCCCCTCTTTTCCCCTTAGTGAGTCTCTTTTGGACTAAACTCTTAATTTTGGTTGAGTTCTGTTTTATTTGGGATTTGGCTGGGAAGGGGTCTTTCTCTTTCCCCCTCCTGTCTAAGAGGGGTCTTTTGCCTCCTGGTTGACTGATGTCCTCTTGGGGAGGGTTATTTTCCCCCTGTTGACTTCAGCGGTAAGGATTAGACCTCAGTTTTGAGGTTTGGATGAGGGTACTTTCCCCTTTATTTGGAGAAGGCTTATTGTTCTTCCTGGTAAGGACATAAAACTTTATTTTCTGTTGGTGCTTGTGTTTATTTGGCCTTGTGTTTAATTGGCTCTTATGTATTTGGCATTAAACAGAATCACCGAAATACATTTAGTTAAAAATAGGCTCTCAAAGTTTTAAAGGCATGCCCAGATATTTTCTGAGACTCGAACTGGTAACATGTTCAAACATTATAGGAATCATTCAAACAGTCTGTTGTTCTTACAACAAAACTAAAAGACCATGGTGATAAAATCATATACTCCAAATAAGACTCATATCTCAACTGATATCTTAAGGCTAATAAAAATTTCAGGACTCAGACATTGCCTTGCTACAAAATACTGTCTCAAAGCTAGTGGAGACAAGTTCCTTTCTGGAGCTTTTCCCTCCACTTTTACAATTCCTCTTCTTCATCCTAATATAGACTAAATTCTTTTTTCCTAAAACTACTCAGCTATTTTGGCATACTATTTAAGTAAAAACACTTGAAAATCATCAGATAAAAAAGATAATCATCTTGATTTTCATGCTGTTTTGGTTTTAAGATAAAATTCCAATGTAAAGGACACTGTCTCTATACTAAAAGAAATGGCAACAATCTTATCTTCAGGGACAAAGCATTGAGACAAGAAAATATTGTACAGACCTAGTTCGAATAACTATCATTTGGGTGTCCTCACATAATTCATTCACATTTTCTCAGTTAACAATTCTTTGCCTAATCCAGCATATTGCCAATTGACTCAAACTACTCTACCTATAATTTAGTTCACAGACTTCATAATATTACCTATTTAAAAAAAGCTTAATGTTTAGCCTCATCCCATTTTGTTAGAAAATAATTTGGATCTAATTCTCTTTTATAAACTGATGGGTTTATTGTTTTACTATCTCATGACTAAAGTTCTAAAATAAAAGCTGTAATATTTTATTTATACATTTGTATAGGTGTTTAGATGTTTTTATGCATATGTATATATATTGTATACTGTGTCTATATAATAAAATCTGACATAGTTGTCTAGAAATCCTTTAAGGAATTCTATTTGGATAAATGGGTGCTAATATACAATATTTTAGTTCACATGACTTAAGTATACCTTTGATAAATTAATTGGTTTTCAAATTATTTATTTTTTAAAGTTTATATTTTAGATTCAGAGGGTACATGTGCAGGTTTGTTACATGGGCATATTGGATGATCCTGAGGTTTGGGGTATGAATGTTTCCATCATCCGGGTAGTGAGCACAGCACCCACTGTGTAATTTTTCAGCCTATGTTCTCCTCCCTCCATCTCCTCTCTAGCAGTCCCCAGTGTCTACTGTTTCCATCTTTATGTACATGTACACTCAATGTTTAGCTCCCACTTAAAAGTGAAAACATGAAGTATTTGGATTTTTGTTCTTGTGTTAATTCACTTAGGATAATGACCTCTAGCAGCTTCTGTATTGCTGCAAAGGACATGATTTCATTCTTTTTATGGATGCATACTATTCCATGGTGTATATATACCACATTTAACTTGAAGGCAGCTGCAGAGAAATGTCAGGTCACTTACAGAGGGAATTCCATCAGGTGCATCAGCAGTGGACCTCTCAGCTTATACCTTACAATCCGAAAGAGATTGGGGCCTATTTTCAGCATCCTCAAAGAAAAAGAATTTCATCTAAGAATTTAATATCCCACTAAATTAAGCTGCATAAGTGAAGGAGAAATAAAATCTTTCTCAGACAAGCAAACACTAAGGGAATTCATTACCACCAGATCAGCCTTACAAGTGGTCCTTAAGGGAGTCCTAAACATGGAAATGAAAGATGAATACCTGCTACCACAAAAACACACTTAAGCTCATAGCCCACAGATAATAAAAAGCAACTACACAATCAAGTCTGCAAAGCAGTCAGCTGGTAATATAATGACAGGATCAAAATCTCACATATCACTACTAACACTGAATGTAAATGGTCTAAATGATCCACTTAAAAGGCAGAGAGAGGCAAGCTGGATAAAAAGAAAAGTCCCAACTGTCTGCTCTCTTCAAGAGGCCCATCTCACCTGTAGACACTCACAAGCTCTAAGGAAAGGGATGGAGAAAGAACTACCATGGAAACGGAAAACAGAAAAGAACAGGAGTCTATTCTTACATACAATAAAATGGAACTTAAATGATCAGGAAAGACAAAGAAGGGCATTACATAAAGATCAAGGATTCAATTCAACAAGACTTAACTATACTAAAAAATTATTAATAAAATAAAATTAGAAATGTCTTCAAAATTGTCAACATAGATTTTTGCCTAGATTTCCTGGTCAGAGAGTTTTATATTGGCCTCTGATAAATTTCCTAAGGTCATGAAGATACAAACCCAGACTAAAACAAAAGGATCTTTGTATAATAAATAAGATTAATTTAATATTATTGATTTAATAAACATCTGTATCTTCTGAGTTATTGATAGAAAAGTCATGTATCTAACTTTAAGTTCTTATTTAGGTAAACATTTGATATTAACAGGCTATAAAATTGGCTAATAAAAATAACTTAAAATAATGACTCTGCCTAATATCTCAATTTTCATAGGTAATCCAGGCATAATTAATAAAAATGAATAAATTAGATGTAAATTAAATAAACATTTATAAATAAACTATTCATGTAAATTTAAAGTCTTACAGTTATGTTATATTAAACTAAATAATAAGATACTTTTAGATGTCTGGGCCATATCAAAATAAGATTAAAACTAAAACAAATTACTAAATAAATACAAATCCCTTGTTGGGTTTTAAATTTTATAAAAGTTTAAGGATATTGAGGTATAGTAGGCAAAATATGAATGTAAGAAAAAATTATGTTGTATGAAAAGTATATTAGGTGGTAAATATTTTCCTAAAGTAAAATGATTGTCTGTTCCAAAACAGAGGAAGAAGAAAAGGAAAATTATAAGATTAATACTGGGGGATTGGAAAAATGAAAGGATGGGCCATATGAAAGAAGTTTTATGTGTAAATCGTTAGGGAAAGAAATCGGAAAGGAAAATTGTTTACATGTTTTTCTAAAAATTAATGATTGGTGTCAAGGACCAGAGTCTGGCTCTCTATATTTAAAACAACAAAGCTTTCTTGAAGTATTGATCTACTCTCAATAATACTGCAAAAGGTTGTGATTTTTAATTATAAAATCGTTTATTTGACAGCCATCTTCCCAAGTGCAGTTTCTATTTCTGCCACATTTCTTCCTGAGATCTAATTAATTTCCCTAGTTTTAGGTTTGAAATGCTGTCCTCTTCATTGAAAATAGTAATTCCATTTCTTGAGGTAAAGTTTTCCTTTTGAAATTTATATTTCAGAAGTTCAACTTTTGCTGTATCACACTACATATGATTTGAAGGTCATACATCCCCTTCCTTTTCTTGAAAAGGTATATCTTTTTGCTTGGCTGGGGTGATAACTCTCTCCTTCAACCTTTTTCCTTAACTCCTAGAACTTTTTTTTTTTTTTTTTTTTTCCAGTTTGAACTCTGTTATGGCCTGATGCTGAAATGTTTATCTGAAAGGCCTAGAAAAGCAATGTTTTCTTCCAGTATAATTTAAATCTATATTCTTGGCTCTTCTTGATATGTTTGTATTATTTCATGTAACCAGGAAATTTCTCATGCTGTTACTGACAACCATGTATTTCCCTGCTCAAGATAGTCTTCTTCTTGTTCATATTTTTCTATAATACAATGTACACTCTTAACCCTGGACACGTTCTTCCTGTGTCTGATTAAATTCAAGTACTCAATCAACTTTCAGGTGATTGATAATTTCTTTAATGGAACGCTCTAAATGGGAAAAAGAAATACGAAAAAATGAGCATACTGCAGAAGATTTTTCTTTACCATTTTGGTAATTTGTCTAAAAAACTAGATTTTATATTTTATCAAGATAATATCCTATGTTGTCTTTATCAGCTTTTCATTACTCAGAAAACTGAGCTTTAAAATAATAAAAGTTTTACGTTCATATAACTTTCTGTATTATATCTGATGTCTTTTGATTATCACTCTAAATAAATGAATGACTAAATTAAATTAAATAAATGACTATTATTTTACAGTGACCTGTTACTCTGTTTTGACCAAGTGTTTTGAGTCTTTAAAGATGTTTAACAAACTTCCCAAAAATCAAATCCTAAATTAAGTGTTCTTAATCTGGAATTAGCTTTGGGATTTTCCAGCTGGGCCCTTGGAAAACATTAGAAGACATAGAGCTCATCTTGCAGACATATTAAACAATTAGATTTATTTTTAAATTATATGAGACATTGTATAAATGATGTGATACTAGATCTTTTAGTTGCATTTATGGCTATGTTGTTCATATGAATGTTTTAAAAATTATATAAATTCATAGAAATTAATGTTATTCATAATTCTGGTTATTGCCTTAAAATGCTAGATATAATAGAAATAACTAAGTTTACTTGTTAATTGTAAACTTTCATCAGAATTTTACCCATGGCTATTCTAGATTGTTGTCATCCAGAGTTATTATTTTGAATTCTCAAAATTATTTACAATTAGATTCATAGAAAAGACCCCAACAAGTACTCTTAAATACAGGTTTTAATAGCTTTAAGATCACCAGACTAAATAAAAATTTCCAGAACCCTAATAAAAAAAGATGAGTACATGAAAATACTAATAAAGATCAAGCAGAACAAAACTACATGAACTTAAATAATTGATGAAAATAATGTTTTCATAACTTTCATTTAAAACATTGTTAGTTCTTAAATATTTTGGTTTCCAGGTTTAAAAAAATTTATCTCTTAAGCTATTTATAATTTACAGCAATTTGGTAAAGTATATTTTGTAAAAAAAAAGATAAAAGCATTTTTTTTCTCCTTATTAATTCAAAATTGGTTGTAAGTACTTTTATGGGAATATGACTATTTGCATAAGTCTGTAAAAATCTGCTCTCTCTTTATAGCAGAATACAATGGAAAACACTGATTATATTACTAAGGCTCTAACTGAACTGTCATATTTTAAAAGTGCATAAAAGGCCTGACTTCAAGGATTTCTCAGCATTACAATAAGTAAATAAAAACTGTTACTTCCTGGCAGGACCAGGAACCTTAAGACTGTAAGTAAAATCTAAGACTGCCTTGGTTCGGCTTCCTTGCCTCAAGAGGTTTTTAAATCCAAGATTCCTATGTAATCAATGTAGAGAAAAAAGTTGTTTCTAAAGAATAACTTAATATACCTGTTATTAGACTTTAAGTCTGTACATTACTTTTGAGTCTTGTTATCTACTTATGGACTAGACAAGGTCCTCAATTCTTCTAGGTTACTCCAATCGAACTTTCTTCCATAAAATTGTTAAAATGAGAACCACTCTGTTCCTGAAGCCCTGTAAGCTGAAACTATATAAATTTTAAGAAACAAGTCTCATGCCTGATGTATGGGCCACAAAGTAAGTTCATCAAACTGCCCAAAGTCATACTCAGAGACGTTTAAACTGTAAACAAGGCCAAAAAAATTGATGTGTTCCATGGTGTGAACAGCTTTTCTCAAGACATTGGACCAAGACTCCATATTGTAGTGAAACTCTTACCCCTCTTAATGCCTGTCTTTTTCACTTAAACAAATAATATTGTAATTTAAAAATCACAATCAGTAACTGTTATAGGTACTGGTGAGACCTGCTATAGCCATTGACAAAACCTGACTTAAGAAATTATTTCAGTTCATCTAGTCCACAACATTGACAATATCCTTAACACAATTTTTTGTTTAATTTTGCTGGTGGTCCCTCTTGCAAAGTCTGGCATTCTCCGCTTTAGTTCAACTCAGTCATAAAATGTTAGTCAATGGCTATAGTAGGTCTTAACAGTTTCCCCTGGTCCTTTGATTTGTTTAGTTTTTTGCCCTTAAGCCCAGGCTTTAGTTCAAAAGCACTGCACAAATAAATTTTACTATACTGTTAATTTTTTTGTACCATCATTTGTAAGCTTTGTTCTTAGTGCCTATCTAATCTTTGTAAAGGCAGCCATCCCAACAGAATAACATTAACCCAACACTTAAAGATGATTGCTAATACCTATGGAAGTGATAAGAAGGAATTTGATGCTGGACTCCAGACAAAAATCTACTTTGAGAAAAATTTTCCTTCTGGCCTCTTGATTACTTGAACGTGGCCCAGGTCCCTACATAGAACCCCATAATACCTTCTCTCGTATGTGTGACAGAGACAACTAGAACAAGTTCATCCCAGCACCAAGGAATAATTAAGCCTAACTTCAAGATGGTTGATAAGCAATGCTTTCAGAGAAAGATCTTGATCAAAAGGGGAAAATGTGAAAGCTTATTACACAAATTAGTCATTCTCATCATACCCAAATAAATCAGAGTTGAGAGGCCAGGGGAATAAAGCACTCAGGGCACACAGCACCTGCTCCAAGAATTAAGGCCAGGTGTGGTAGCTCACACCTGTAATCCCAGCACTTTGGGAGGTCAAGGAGGGTGGATCACTTGAGATCAGGAGTTCAAGACCAGCCTGGCCAACATGGTGAAACCCTGTCTCTAACAAAAATACGAAAATTAGCTGGATGTGGTGGCGGGCACCTCTAGTTCCAGCTACTCGGGTGACTGCGGCAAGAGAATCACTGGAACCCAGGAGGCAGAGGTTGCAGTAAGTCAAAATGGCACGGCTGTACTCCAGCCTGGGCAACAGAGGGAGACTGTCTCAGAAAAAAAAAAAAAAAAAAAAAAAAAAAAAAAAAAAAAAAAGAATTAAATTTTCCACAAGCCTAGATGCTGAAACTGCCCATTGTAACCTGAAACCAGTTTTCTCTAACAGCTACTGAGACAATCTACTGCAATTCTTAGCGGAGTTGGACCCCCCACCGTCACTCACCAATCAGAGCTTGCCAGCTCCCCAAAACTTAACTAGTGCTAGTAAACTTTGTTTCAAAACAAATAAATATAAAATTTATTTTTATATAACCTCCAACCTTTTCTTTGTTTTGTAGACACATCAGACCACCTAGTCTGTGTATATGCCTCAAACTGCAATTCTTGCTTCCTCAATAAAATGTTGAATTTAGAGATTTGTCTCTACATTTTTGATTTCAACATACTATATTGAATGAAGCTGTATCTGTTTTTTATTTTAGCTTTATTCTATTAGTGATTATTAATGAACAGTAGAAGCTTACAAACTATTACGTACAGGTAAAACTATCAGATTCTACAACCTATTTTAATAACTGTGAGATCTTATTAGTCATAACCTGATGAGGTACAAACTCCTGTTAAATTATGTATGTATTTTAAAAACTAAACTTCGCAAGAACTTTAAGGAGAATTAAATTTGTGAAAAACAAACTTTTATAATCTTATTACCATAATACCATTATTATTATTTCTCTATATATTTATTTTCCATCTTCATTCTTAAAACAATCCTCTGTCCTGGAGTTGTATTATTAATATTTGTTTAATAAATGTTGATATTTTAAATTCAATTAATTTTGCATTTTCTGAAAACTCTTCAAGTAGTGGACCCTCACAATATCTACCAACAGTATAACATTTAAATTGGCTTTGAAGTCCTTTTATTTGAATTTTAAAACTTGTGTATGATGTGGCCTCTTTGTTTCCACCTAATGCTTCATATGGCCAAAATATTAATCGAACAAAATAAGTTTTTGATATTGGCATCAACTTAAAAATCTGGTTAAACAACACAAGCCTATAAAGAATTGAAGAAGACAAAAAGATTGTTACCTGAACCTTCCAATTCTTCTTAGATGTGAAAACATTTCACCCCCAGGGACATATTCCATAACCATGTATAAATTAGAATTATCCTATGAACAAATAAAAAGGAAATACAATTATTCAACTTAGGTCAAAATTATTTCAATATTATACCATGTTGAATTAGAAAAATTTAAAATCTTTCTGACAGATTAATAACTTTGAGAAATAAAGAATAAATGGAACATGCTCTAGTTTTTCTATACAGAGACACTGATATTTTCCCCTCCTAGTTATTTTTGCCACAAATTAGTCTGGGACTTTTGCTCTTCCTTTTCTTGCAGAGAACATCTAGTTCTTGAACAATTAAACACTCAGGCAAAGAAATAATGCTATAATATATGCAAAGGAATAACAAAGTTAAAAAACAATTTGAAAAAGTTAATAAGAATATTTACACTTTATGTATAAAAGATTAATGGTTTTAATATTTTAAATACATAGGTCTTCATTTAATTTAAAGAATAAAGGAGAAAAAAGATTAAAATGTTTCATATGATTAAATATTGCAGAAAGATGCCAGTATCATTCCGAAGAGCTGAAAAGTGGCCAATTTAAATAATAACTCTTATACAATTTTCAGACACTTAAATAATGGAACAAAATTATTCAGCTTTGTATAAGTGAAAAGACTAGAACTCAAATTACTAAGTAAAAGAAGATGAGATAGTGGCAAAAAGGGCTTAATAAAAGTAGAAAATGTGTTGGGTATATGAATTTGCATAAGAATTGTTTAATAAGATATCCCTATGGTTTTTGATAAATGGGAGTAATTCTTTTTGTAATACCATCTCATGAAGAATTGCATGTATCACCTTTGAACAATTTCTCCAGGGAGAATCAAAACCTTTTCAAATGTTACCTAAGTTATAAGCACAATAGGATTTAATTACACAAACTCGAGAGGTATTTGTTTTGTTTATTTATATTCTTTAGGCTTATCATCTGGTTTAGAATCCTATTTATAGTTTCATCTTAAAAAAAGCATATTAGGTTGAAAGTATCTTATTTAGATATTACTAAAATTTACCTTAAAAGCATACTCCAGTCGAACAAGGAAAGGAAAATTCACTGCCTGTAATATTCTTTTCTCATTCAAAGTATGCTCTATTTGCTTCAGTTTAACAACCTGTAATTGAGAGATAAATATTTCTTAATGTATTTAAGTAAAATTAAAAAGTTATCATTTAAAAAATGTAATAAACTTGGATAAGCAAAATTGTTAGAATTGGATACGGAAGAGAATAACAATTACCAACTATTAGGTTGGTGCTTAAGTAATTGTGGTTTTTGCCATTACTTTTAATAACAGGATTCAAACAAAAACCGAATAGAGGATTTAAAACTTGGTCTTAGTAAGATCAACTACAGTTTCAATTAAGAAGTGAGAGCTAAGTAGGAATAAGAAACAAACCCATAAGAAATTACTTTAAAAATCAGTTATGTCAATTATACTTAAATAAACATATATATATATAATTACTTAAAGTAATTTAAAAATTAATGTGAAAATACTAATGTCCTAATCACTCAAAGTCCTCTGTAAAAGCTGGCTCAAGTCTCTGCAATAACTAGATACTGACTTTAAATACTTCAGAAGATGAATAAGAAAATTAAGAATGAAGAGAAAGCCCATAATTGAAAATAGTGAGTAAAATGAACAATTTTCATTTTATAATATCTAAATAAATATAGGTATAAATTCTAAAAATTTATTTTATATCGCTATAGAAGAGGATGCACAAAATATTGGGAAAAAAACTACCTTTTTAACAAAAACTATCTTCGTATCCTAGGTCATTCAGACTTAGGCTTCCTCTAGATTTTTTATTCAATGGAAGGGGAAAGTAATTTATCTTGACTTCACGAAGACTGTAATTCTATTCCATATGTGATTCTATTTTGAATTTTAAAAGTGGTGACCTTAGCAAGACATATAAATAATTTTCTTGTATACGTGTAAATCATTAGAAGGTGGCATACTTTCTTGCTAGAGTCTAATGGCCAATGTGAGGACAGTCACAGAAGTCAAGAAGTTAAACATAAATAAGAAAAGTAATTAAAGATAGCAGCCAGGTATTAATATATAAAATTAGGAGTATACTGATAATATTGAGCAAAAAAATTGAGTAGGAGTCAATCTGTGTTTTAATCTAGGCCTTCTATTTAACTAACTTTCTGACTCTGGAGATGCTTTCAAATCTTTGGGCCTCAGGTTTTCAAAATCTGTAACATGAACTGGTTGGGTCACTACTGTACACATTTCAACTTCTGCAATAGTTAGAAAACAAATTAGTCCATAATTGTCACAATAAATTACAGTTGTCCATCAGTATCCCTGGGGGTTGGTTCCAGAACCTACAGCAGAAACCAAAATGCCCAGGTGCTCAAGTCCCTTATATAAAATGACAGAGGCTTTGCATAAAACCTATACACACTCTCCAGATACTTTAAATCATCTCTAGATTACTTATAATACCTGATATATTTTAAATTCTATGTAAAGGGTTGTTACACTGTATTGTTTAGGGAATAATAATAAGAAACAAAAGTCTGTACATGTTAGGTATAGATGTAATTTTTTCCCCAAATATCTTCAATCTGTGATTGGTTAAATCCATGCATGTGGAACCCATGGATATGGAAAGGCTGAATATATATTAACTATGCATCATATAGTTACAAAAAATAAGAAAAAAAATTAAATTTAATAATAGAATTATTTGAAGGTGTCAGTGGTAAGTCATTATACTGAATCTGTTTAATAGTCTGGCTGATAAAACTAAAGTTTACCCTGAAAGTAAATAACAACAAATACACTCACCTTCTGCTTATCTAAGATCTTCATGGCATAATACTGTTCAGTGGCTTTGTGTTTTACCAACATGACTCTTCCAAATGAACCTGTTCCAAGGGTTTTTTTCCTTTCAAAATCTTCAAGTCCGGCATTATTCTATATGTAAATACATAAATAAAACTTAAAATTCTCATAAAACACTATGGGAATTATAAATGCTTTAATCATACATAATCATAATGGATAATCCCATTTATAACTATCCATTTAAAAGCAATACAAAAAGGCTGTTGAGATTCCAGTTTATCGATTCTATTTTCCCTTTGAATAAGAAGGGATTTAATATCTGAGGACAGAATGTATTGGAAAACAGAGCATAATAGTAATAGGAGGAAATAAGAGCCTCAGCTGAAATATTAAAGATTATATTCTAATATGCATTCCTAGCATTGGACTTTAATCTTAGTACTGAACTTCCGATAAGTGAGTTTCATATTTTAATAATTACAAACTGACCAGAGGCATAATGACAAAGAGTCATAGAAGCCATACAGACTTAATGCACTTGCAAATAACTGTAATGAATAGATAAACTGAGGGATCAGAGCTCTTTCACTAAAGTTACCTGTGAAGAAATCAGTCTTGCTTCATTTCTGTCTTTATATAAGCTTATAGAACAAGACAATAGCAGCATGAGAGAGCCTAGTGGCTTTCTCTCTTTATGTTATAAAACCACAGTATTATCTAAAACAAAAACAATAAGGAAAGAAGAATTCCTCATTCTACAAAGAACCAAAAGCCAGCATCCCAGAACAACAATCAGACTCTTTTTTTTCTTGAATAGATGTTTTGTTATAAGGAAACATCTTTGTTTGGCTTTGACTACAGCACAGAAGCAAATAATTGGAGGCATCAATCTATTAAATTTGTTCCTGCCACAACAAAATGAAAATTATTAGGAACAAATTATGTGTTAAACAGCAACAAGTAGTAATTGCTGACCCATTTGTTTAATAGGTTTCATTGCAAAGAACTCCATGAAAATATCAGAAAAATATTCTGAAGGCCCAGTATATAGTGTTTAGCTTGAGAAAAATGTGATGCAATATGATTCTTTATCCAGTGAGGAATCTGTATAGGTATTACAGTTCACTGTAGTTGGATTTTATCTGTATTTCAAATCAAACCTTGCCTTTTGAGACCCATTTTAGCTTCCTGTTGGATCATTACAGAGAGCAGGCAATTCTGTTTTACTTATAACTTGTTTTCATCACATTTTGATTTCGCAGCTTAAAATTTAAAATAATTTAAAGTAGTTATAAGATTTTTTTATCAACACAAAAAGCCCTTATAATTCTGACTGAATTAATATTTAAGTTTAGGTTTTATCAACATAGGTGGATTAAAATGTTCACCATAGTCCCAACCAAATAATGAAAACAAATTTTATTAACAGACAACAGAATATGTGTTTCTGCTCTTTATGCTTTTTTCATTGCTTTTCTTTGTATTATAAAAATACGTTATCTTCCTTACCTCTCTTATTGTTTCATGTTACACAATGTCTAATATTTTGTAATCACAATGTTTAATCTTTGTGGCTATGTTTTAACTTATAGGTCGTACTCTAAATCTTGGTAGTAATGGCATCTTTAAGAAACATTTACTTAGAAGTCTTCAGTGAGAATATACTTGAGATAAAAACTTTTGAGCTAGGAAGAAAAGACTTTCAAAATTTAATTTTTTTGGTTATAATATTTTTTGTTTTTCCATAAGTTATTGGGGTACAGGTGGTATTTGGTTACATGAGTAAGTTCTTTAATGATGATTTGTGAAATTTTGGTGCATCCATCACTTGAGCATTATACATTGCACCATATTTGTAGTCTTTTATCCCTTACCTCCCTCTCATTCTCCCCGAACCAAGTGCCAAAAGTCCATTATATCATTCTTATGCCTTTGTGTCCTCATGGCTTAGCTCCCACATAACAGTGAGAACATACAATGTTTGGTTTTCCATTCCTGAGTTACTTCACTTAGAATAATAGTCTCCAATCTCATCTAGGTCACTGCAAATGTGTTAATTCATTCTTTTTTATGGCTGCATAGTATTCCATCATAGTTTCTTTATCCATTCGTTGATTGATGGGCATTTGGGTTGGTTCCACAATTTTGTAATTGTGAATTGTGCTACTATAAGCATGCGTGTGCAAATATCTTTTTCAAATAATGACTTCTTTTTTTCTTTTTTTTGGTCTTTATGTTCTCACTCATAAGTGGGAGTTGAACAATGAGAACACATGGACATGGAGGGGAACATCACACACTGGGGCCTGTTGCGGGGTGGGGGGTTAGGGGAGGGATAACATTAGGAGAAATACCTAATGTAGATGATGGGTTGAAGGATGCAGCAACCACCACGGCACGTTTATACCTATGTAACAAACCTGCATGTTCTGCACATGCATCCCAGAACTTGAAGTATAACAAAATTTAATTTACTATTAAAATCCATTCATTGTTTGTAACTCTAAAATGTTATTTTATAAAGTATAGATGGCTTTTATATACAGTTTTTAGATCCTAGTTAAGATCTAAAATGCTTAAATAATATAGAACATACCCCATCAAAATGATGATAAAAAAGATGATAAAAAAGATGCAGGGATGTTGTTGATAGCCAAACTCTATGATTGAGAATTTTAAACTGTACATAAGGACTCTTATTTTTTTAATTAATAAAAATTGTAAGTATGCTATCAAAGGCACAATTCAAAATTAATATATTTGAAAATATTAAGATTTTATAGCAACTTGGAATCAGTATCAAATTTATAATTAGGTATTATACTGGAAATTAGTTCCTTCTGTAATTTAGGTATACATTAAGATATTAATTAATACATCAAAGTATAACTATGGCAAAATTCCCATTTTAAGCTTCTGTTTACTAATACCACACGAAAATTAAAATTTCTGAAGTAATACATTTCTTAGGCAAGAATCATGATTGTATTAACACAAGGTTTTAATTGTAGAAAATCTAAATATTCCTTACCTGAGTTGGATTCTCCCATTTTTTCAAAAAGTCTTCTTTGGCTTTGGCTAGAAACTCTTTCACTGAAAATATACATATAAAAACAAATTTATCTTGTAAGAATATTTACATTATGTATAAGAATATATTGCATGTATTTTCTTGCTTAAAAAAGACATGTCATCTATTGTGATAAAATGTATATTTATCACCATGATACATTAAAGAGCTATTTAGTATCTCTAAGAACCTTCTCAAATCTCTAAGATTCTCTAATATTGCTCTATAAGGAAACCACTTTGATAATTTCAAATGTCATAACAAAAATTCTGTTCCTGAAAACATAGCAGAAAGTAATGTAACAATGTCAGAAATTAATTTACGACAAAATAGTGACTGTAAAAAGGCCATCAGTGATATTAACAGAGCCTTTAGATACAAGAATTTAAAACATCTGGAGAACATTAATCTACTGATTTGTGGAATTTCAAAAATAGTTGATTTTGATAAAGAGTTGTTTCCAGGTGTAAGGATTTATGTTATGTATTAGATTTGTATTCTCTTTACTAATGGCAAAGGGAAAAAATAAAAGCACAGACTAGGACATAAAGGACACCAACAAAGACTTAAAAACAGAACAAAACATCAACAACAAAAAATCCAGTTTAACAATCTTATTCTAAATTTGCAGCATAAACTAAATGTCTGAATACTCAATTTAAAATGTAAACTAAAGTAAAGCAATTCAAAACCAAATGTTTATATATTGATTAATAATGTACGTATAAAACAGCCACATTATTTTATAGAGCTATGGTTTGAAGTTTTAAATTTGTAAATTAAAGGATGAACCAGTTAAAAGTTTCCCCATTTTCAAAAGCTATCTTAGAAAACAACTTCAGGTGTTTAAAACAAATAGGAAAATATTCCAAAGAGATAAAAGAGCATTAACAAAATGTATTGTTGTTCATATCTTTAGGTATAAGAATAAAACCTGACTATACTAGTGAAGGGCTCACAGATTCTTTAAGATTCCCAGTGATACAGTAGTATTGAAGTGAGATAGGTACCTATTTTAAAACATACTTTATTTTTCCTCCTTTATAAATGTCATACCAATGTCATACCTTTGGGAAAACACCGTTACTAACCAAAAAGGCTTTTGGCATTTTAAATGTTTTGAGATTTCAAAATGATGACAGGCACTAAGAGCAGACATTAGTTTTTAAGTAACATTAGAGTATGGATCTCTGAAGACATTATTTTAGTACTTTCTATAAACTATCCTTTGTATTTTACTGTAAAATACTCTCAGAATGCCTATTTTAGAAAACTGAGAAAATAATTTTAAACTTAGAACTTTCCCATTGTAGGAAAATCTCATGCACTTAAATAATGAATCAAAGAATTTCACCTAATCATCCAAATATAATGTAATTCTTCCTGAGGGGTGGATTAAGGGCGGCAAATTTTTCTCTTTTCTTTTTATTACTTAAGACTGGATCTTGCTCTGTCACTCAGGCTGGAGTACAGTGGCATGATCACAGTCCACTAGAGCCTAGACTACTAGGCTCAAGCAATCCTTCTGCCTCAGCCTCCTGAGAAGCTGGGACTACAGATGTGCATCACCATGCCTGGTTAATTTTCTTATTTTTTGTAGAGACGAGGGTCTCACTGTGCTGCTCAGGCTTGTAATGAACTTTTGAGCTCAAGTGAACTTTCTGGCTCAGCCTCCCAAAGTGCTAGGATTACAGGTGTGAGTCACTGTGCCCGGCCAAATTGTTATTTTTTCTTGGAATTTAGGATGGTTCAAGTCATCCTTGCTTCTAAAAATTAAAGTGCTAGTTACAAAAGAAAAAGAGTAGTTTTATAGGTAAGATTTTCTTTTTTTCACATGGAGCAGACATATCTGCACATGGCATTCACTTGGACATGATGGCTATAAATTAAATTAAAAACAATTTATTGCAACATGCACTGTGGCATTTAAGAAAAAACAACTTGTGATTCCCAAAATATACCTCTTGTTTCTTCTGAAAAATATTTTTAGTTATCTTTTATTTATAGAACTTGCACATCAAGTTGCAATATAAACTCTCCAGATGCCTACATGAGTATAAATAATTTAGAGACAAAGAAAAGAGTCAGGGAAGGTAAAAAACACAACCTTAACATCCTGTTTCAGCTTCTCCTGTCACTTTATGTTAAGTGGATCTGGAGTTAAGAAAAAAGTAACTGATCAAAGGAAGGACTGACAGTATTTGTCAAAGATGGTAAGTTGAAAAAAATTTCTTTTCCCTGCCTGGTGATAAGCTAAAAGAAAAATTTCAGGTATTATTTAATTTTATTCACTAATAGAATATGCAAGAAATTCTTTAAAATATTCTCTGTACTCATCAATGTTCCTGAGTTTACTGTCAAATAATACTGTAGAGAGTAAGTAAACATTTTTAAAGGTCTTATGTGAAAATTATCAGAAATGAGTATTAATCAAATATATTACATTTTGTGAATTACTTCAACATATAAAGGGATTGTCTTTTTGAGTACATTAAAGGATGGGCACTAAGTATGATGTTATTAAATAGTTCCATGAGGAAAACCTGTTCCTGAAACATTTTTTCTCATATAACAATATCTACACATACGAAATCTCTAGTTTTTATGTGTACTATGTAGGTGCAAAGATGAACATAGTTAATCTTTGTAAAAATATAAGTTAATCAAAATACATATCTTTTAATAACAAATCTACCAAAAATAAAATATTTCACAATATATTGGATTATGTGTAACCCTAAAACAATAAGCAATCTAAAATCACATGTATTTGCTTTGAATTTTATTACATTTAGATATGGGTGGATGTAGCTTCTAAATGCTTTTCTCTTCTCTGGTAATTTAAATAATTTCTATCCACTGAAATAAAGGGTTGGCAGCTAATTAATAAAATAAGATGTGAGAGAGACAGCCAGATTCAAATACTGCTCTACATTCAACTCAGAATTCCCTATCAAGCATATAGTTTGAAGTTCTCAATTTTTTATTATTTTCTCAATATATTTTTCTCAATATATAATTTCTCAATTATTTATTGTGTTCTAATATATAAGCCATATCTACATTTAACCATTAAAACTATTATGATGGTTTTGGAGCTTGGCACATCTGAGTTAGAATATTCGCTCTAATACTTCCTAACTGTGTGATCATAGGTACCTATCTCCAAAGCATCTAACAGTGATTAGTAACTCTTCTTAAGAAAAAAATACTTCGAAGAATGATTTTTCTGAAATACATTTTATTCTCTATTGGTAAATAATTGAACAAACTAGATGTTACAAAAAAGAGGACGCACAAAAAATTTATTCCCAAAAGTATACATTTTCAATTATATATCTTTTCTGTTTGTATGATTTAAAGAGTCTATCACATTGCATTCTAAAGGAAATGAGCATACCAAAGGAATCTATATGTTCACCCAAGATTTGTTTGCAGGAACATTCACCCACATTCAAGAGATGAAAAAAAAAGAGAGACAATTTTTATGCATTTTCACAAGTTCATAAAACCACAACTTAGTTCTTATCCCCCCTCAAATTTTTGAATGTATTTAGACATAGAATACAGTTTAAAAATCAGATTTTAAAGTTTATTTTAAACATAGGAAAACTGACTGAAAATTCACGCACAGCATAACTTCATCCCATATAATTCAGATAATTCTACTATAAGAATGTTTCATTATTAACATTTAACAAATGTATTTATTAGTTTTTTTGGCTGCTGTGTAAGATAAACTAGGTTACTGCATATGATAAAAAGAGTATGTTATTAGTCATAGTATACCATTATCCAATTCTTGAGTATCATTCATATTTTGTATTAAGAGTTTATAAATCTTTCTTCTACTATTTATCTTTCTTTTACTTTATTACTCTTTATTAATCTTTCTTCTACTACCTTGTACATCTTTTACTGTTTCATGGTGCTATAATTATTCTTTCTAAAATAATCACACAAGAAATTGCAATATAAATCATTTATATAGATAAAACCCAACAAAACTAAACAAACTATTTCCTTCATCAATGAAAATATTTTATTAACTTGATATACTTAAAATGTATAACTTTATAAGGAAAATAAAAACTTGCAAACAATAAATAAAAAATTTTAAAGATAATATTTGTTTTATTAAAAAGTAATTGCCTACCAGATATTTCTGAAGAGGAGCAAGCTTGTGTCCAAAAAATAAATTAGACAATGATTAAATTATATGAATAACATATTAGCATGAAGTCACCAATACGCTTTTTTTCAGAATATCATATACAGAAATAAAATGTTAATGTAGAAATACAATTATTTGATTATCTGTATTCAAATAAGTTATCTTAAAGAGTAAAGAAATAAAAATAAGTAACTACTGTTTAGTGCCAAAATCAATAATCTTCTTATTTTCCTTAAAACAACTAACAAAAACTTTAAGTTCTCACAACAATAGTCCTCATAACAACAATATTAAAAAGCAAGTATTGACATACATATCCTGTAACTATTGCAATACCATCTCTGGAGTTCTGTTATTCAGTCAAAATATACTGTAGGAAAGACATTATGCATTATAACACCTGGTTTCTCCCTTTTGAAAGACTTTAGTATTTTTCAGTCATTCCACTTCCTCAGTGCTGGTTTAACAATCCTTTCAACAATATTTATTGAGCACCATTTAGCGGTGTCAGATTCTGAGCTAGACTCTGAATACTACAAAGAATAAACATATTTCCACTGTTAAGGAAATGAGAAGCTTACATGAATCATCATAATGGAATGTGACAAAGACTACAACAAAGGCAATTATAAGGTGCTGTGAGAGCTGGGAGGGGGAAATTCTTGGACAGTAAGGTAAGGCATAATAGATGACATAGCATTTGTGCTGAATCTTGAAAGATAAAGAACTCCTCTGGCAGATAAAGTTGGGGAAAAAGATCTCCTAGGCTGAGGTGATCTTATATAAATGGCATGGAAGAAAAGCATGGTTTATTCAGGAAACAGCAACTGACTTGTAATAACTGTAGCATTGGGTACATGTAAAACATCAGTGGGAGATGAAGTGCACAGGCACGCAGGTGCCGAATCAGGGAGATATTTTTTGGCATAGTGATGTGCTTTTCAATGCATGGGTAAAACCAGGAGTAAACTGAGTTAGTTCACAGTTGCTAGAGTCTATTTCTCCCTGGAAATAGAAGGCAAGATCTTTTGCTAAGGAAGAGGGGAATCAGATAAAATAATGAGGGATGATGAGAATTAGAGGTCTCAATATGTTAGACCTTGATGGCTATTTTTGTAGGGAATAAGGAACAGGGCTATTAAAAATTTTCTATTAGAGAAAGATAAAATATTAGGAACCACAAACAATAATGTGTTTTAATAGTGTCATTTTGTAATAACAGTTTAAAATTTGTTACTGAGAAGATAATAATTCATGTTCCTTCTACTGTCTTTGTCATTATTTTCATCTCTCTCCTTTACCATAATAAAAGCATTATTCTATTTAATAATTATTTAGTGTGTGCCAGAAAGAACAAAACAGGATGGAAACTAAGGTAAGTTACCTATGCAAATACCAAGTTCTATCATTAAATAACAGAAAAGAACAATTTCTTCCAAAATCTTGCCAAAATCTCTGGAAAGTGTAAATCTAGGGGAATGCATTAGTCTGTCTTCTTCCACCCCTATTCAAACATCTACCTCTTTAGAGCTCTATTTGGTATTTCTAAAAATACTCTCCCCCTTCCCACATACGTACACACTAAAATATTTTCAGTAAACGGAACTATAAAACTCATACAAAACATTCTAATTGCCACAAAATATCTCATAAAATTTAGCTTATGATAATAATCAAAGTTAACAGAATTATTCTGTAAAAAAAGGTTTTCCTACCAGATGCATCTGATGATTTGCGTGCTTGATCAAAAAGAATAAACAGAGATTAAATAACATATAAAATAACATACCTACAAGAAATTACCCATCCATACATGTTCGCTACTATACTGCACATAGAAATAGAATGATATAACAATTGAATATATATACCAAAAATGTTTTATATAAGGATTACAAGAAATTCTTTGGATATCCTTTTTTTAAAACCAACCAAAACTTTTCTCTGGAAATGTGTTAATACATTATCATCTTCTATCCTTTGCAACTGAAGAATAATTGTGTTCACTTTGCTGAAGGGGCACTTGCCTCATCATATTAAACATACTGATTCAAACTAAATTCACTACAACCTTAAAAATGATAGTGGGTATAAAAAACAACTTTAATACTTCAGTTGTAATTGTACAGTTTATTGGATTGGACTATGCCTACTTTTGATTTCTAAGATGATTAATTAGTCTTTCTATAAAGACTAAAGTCACATATATATGATTATTTGCAAGTTTAATAGGCAATGAAAGTTACACTTATTTATTTTACTCTTCTTTCCTCTCTGTGTTTTATTACTTGTTAATTTTTCATCAAGTCTTAGTACAAGGGAACAGCATAATTGACTGACTCACTAAACTGTGAAAATAAAATTTTATTATGGTTTTATATGGAAAATATTAACTTTTAATGAGATATATATTTAAATAATCATTCTAATAGAAATACATTAACTTATTTGACTCGCATCTACATGGATAGATGGATACACTATGAATTCACACAGTGTATTCATTCACAACTAATCATATGTACATGCTTTCTCTCCCAACAGCTCTCTATCTGGGGATGTTGTGGATTTTGTAGGCCATCCATGCCATGTTTGACTAGTGATGTTTCCTATATAATTCTGTAATGAAAACTCAAAGTAAATTTATAGTCATAAAACTAATGACCCAGGCAACCTCTGAAATGCTCCTTGAAGTATATTTTACTTCCTTAATTGTTCAATAAAGCTGTTTCTTGTAGGAGTATTATATCTACTACAATCATATGTCAAGGATTTTCCAGAAAGGCCTGAATTCAAATATTTTGTCTTGTTGCCCGACAATACAGAATTAAGAATGGATTCCTAGATGATAGGGAATGCACAGTATCAACTTTGGCAGTAACAAATGGCTCAATAAATAGTAGCATCAATTTATTGTTCCACCATATCCTTGATGCCCTATATCCACAACAAAATTTGTTAATGTTGGACTTTCCATTTTTTGCTAATCTAACGAGTATAAAACATCATATCTTATTGTTAAAGATTAGGTAAATATCCCTCAGTAGAATTCTATACTTTTTCCCTTAAAGGTCTTATTACACTTTTATTAGATTTATACTAGGTTATTTAGCACTTTGGTTGCTATTGTAAAAGGGAGATTTTAAAAAATTACCTTTTTTGTTTGTTGCTGATGTATAGAACATAGTTGATGTTTATATATTGATTTTCTTTTTTATGTCTGGCAATCTTGCCAGACTCTTATCAATTCTGAAATCACATTGGTAGATTCACTGGGGTCTTCTATGTAACCAATCACAAATCATTTGTGAATAATGACAATTTGGCTCTGTCCACGTTTTTCTTGTTTTACTGCTCGGGTTATGACTAACAGTGCAATGATGTACAGAAACAATGGCAGTGGGCATCCTTTTCCTATTCCCAACTTCAGAGAAAATGTATCTAACTAATTTTCTTTTCCTATACTTGACTTGTAAAACTATCCTAGAATCAACAAACGAATTTAAGAGTGTTTTCTCTTTTTCAATGCACTGGAAAATTTCATACAGGATTGAAATTCTTGTTCTTTGAATGTTTCCTAAAACTTGTATGTAAAACTCTCCAGTCCTAATTTTGTTAAGTTCTGAATAAAGTTTCTGTGGTTCAATTTTTAAAATAGATATAGTTCTAATTAGTCCTTTAAAATATTTTTCCATAAACTAATCTTTGATTCTCATGTATCTTTATTTTCTATTCTACCCACTGATCTTTGCTCATGTCTTTATTAGTTTCTTTCTTCTTTTGATTAACCACGTGGCTTTTTAAACTTGTTTTCTTATATCATGAATGTCTTTCTTTTTCCTAATTTAAGCACTTAAAATTTAACTCTATATCCACTTTGGCTGCACCCCACAAGTTCTGATACATAGTTATACCTTAAATTTACCAGTTAATTCTTTGTAAGTTATTTAAAATTTTTAAATCTCCAAATGTATATATTTGTGTGATTTTTTAAAGCTTTTTATTACTGATTGAACTTAATTACCTTGTGGTAATTAAGTAATTAAGAATTGATATACTGTAGCCTGTATATCATTATTTGAAACTTGTTGAATACGTTTAGTCATATGATTAATTTTGTAAGTATTCTACATATTCCTGTGTATTCTTTAATTACTGGGTAAGAATTCTCTATCTATATCTATAAAATTTCTCCTACATAGGTCAATTTTGTTTTGTATATTTTAAGGCTCTGTTAGAATTATATACATTTTTCCCTCATATTTATTTTTATGTCACTAATTTAATATAGTAGAGATATGTGATAATTTTACTATGTCTACTGACATTATTAGCAGGTTCTAATCCTGTTGTATCTAAATATCATTTGCAGTATGTGTGTAAGTGTGTGTGTGTGTGTCTATTTTTGTTTCTGAATTGTGAACACAAAGTTCAGTGGGGCTTTATCTGCAAGAAACCTGCAGGTCTTGGTCTAAGGATGTGTCCCAGTACAGGGTTTTGTATTAGCTTCTGCCTGGTACAGAGTATATGTTACAAGCCTGCAACTCTTCTGGTAATGTATTTTATTGGTGGTTCCTAGACCACACAATTAATACAGATTAAAAACTGAAACGTGCTTGAGAGGAGGCAGTTGATTAAAAATTCTCAGGAGAGGCATCCTACACATGCACACACATCCCTCCCCTGCTCCCAGGAACCCAAGCCAAGAAACACAAGCTTCCTTATTTTCTCCTTTTGTCAGTGGAGAGGTTTTACTTTCTAATCTAAGCTTTCACTGAGGTTATGATCCTTGCAGGATCCCGGCTTTATACAGGGTGCTAAGAAATCCTAAACTGCATACATTAAACAACCTGTCTTCCATCTCTGTGAGGCCATTTTAAACGAAAGCCCCACCAAGGTCTAAAAATGTCCTCAGGGCAGTTGAAGTATGCTCCCCCTTACAGCTCTGGTTTTCATTTACTACTTCAATTTTTGCACTTTGGGAATTTATTTTAATTCCAATTAAATTAGAATTCACTTAAAGAGTAAATTCAGGTATTCATTTAAAAGGGCACTTGTTACAGTTTATTCAGCATTTCAAGGTGCTGTTGATCTTCAATAATTTCTGCCTGAAAAGATTTTTAAGTTATCTAGTCTCCAATTTTGAATTTTTTTCTTTATAGGACAAGCTTCATGTTAAGATTGTAAGATAAAAAGACACCAGAATGTTTATGGATTTCATTTTTTTTATGCTGGAAATTCCAAATACTCACCAGGATATATTTAGGTACTGGCATCTTTGTTAATCTTGTCAAAGCAAAATGAGGTCTTTCAATTTACAGATTCAGGTTTTTCTTCAACTAACAAGTTTTCCTGAATCATATTTTTTATTATTGCTTCTATTCTATAAATCATATCTGTTCTGTTCTATTGGAATGCTATCCATCCAATTTGTAAAATTTCTTTTATTTTCTTTTAAATTTTTTGTCCTGCTTTTATTTAACATACTTTTCATCTTATAATTTTTATCTTGTCCATTTCCTCTACATTCTATTAGGATCTATCTGGATAGATCTTCACATTATTAATTTACTTTTCTGCAGTGATTATTCTGCTTTTTACTACCTCTAATGCAGCTTTATATTCTGAAAATGCCAGGTTTATTTTCTTATAACTTCTCCCTATCACATCATTATGCTTCTTTTCCATTCCTGCCTCTCAGCCAGTAATCTTTTCATTCTAGGTTCTTGTTTTATCTTTGTTTCATGTCTTAGTTCACTAACTCCATACTCACTTAAAATTTTAAGAATTAACATAGATGGAATCTATAACTTTTTGTTATACTCTCCTACACAAATATTTTCTAAATATAAGTTCATTCTCTACCTCTTGAAGACTGTGACTTTATCGTTTTATGGTGTATAACCTCTTTTATAGGTTCTGCATTGTTGCTTTTCTTGTTTATTCATTCATGAACAATTATAAGCTTTTCAAAACTTTACAAATGCCCCAAATAAGGTAAGTGTTTTTTCTTTGGCCCTTCTCACTTCCTATTTAGGTGCTGCTAGACTAAATCTTCACATCATTTAGTGTATACATATTTTACATTATCAGTTAAGTAATCCAGCGACCTTCATAAATGGGAATGTGGCCAGGACTGTAGGATTCCTTGCTGGTAGTGATGCCTTCTACATCAGGAAAGAGCCTTCTATATTTAAAGAGAGGCTACTTTTCAACTTGAAATGGCCTAATACATTCTTGGTTGTCCCACTATAGCTGTTTTAGAATGAAAGTAATGAGCAGTATTGGATCTTCCACTTATTTTCCTCATCCCTCCAAGTTAGTGAGGGTGAAACTACTGTTTATTTCTTTTCCATGAAGAAAAGCTACTCAAATTAAAACTGTTAATTAGACTTTGGAGTCTGATCATCAAAATCTTGTACATATTTGGGCAAATAACCATCTTTAATTTCAGAAATGATGTACTGCTTTCCCATTTTTTTTTTTTTCTTATAGGATTTTCAGTCAGAATCCAGAAAGGGAAATTAATGAAGTGTTGGTATTCAAGTCTGTATGGTGTTGTAATTCATAGCAGATTCATGCCTTCTTTTTCAGAGATTTGCCCTCAACTACAGCTGGGCCAGGGTTCTCACCCAGGATTTTGAAATAATGATGCTAGTTATATCAATAAGCACATAAACTAGGAAAGCACATAAACTTTGAAACTTTCAGATGACTAAGCTCCACTTTGCACAAGCATCAGAGAAACCTATTCACTACACAGTGAGGATAATAAAGCAAATTCAAGGAAAAAAGTAGACATCATGTGATCTCAGAGAGAAAAACCGAGAAAGGTACTATTATGATTCCAGTCAGCTTTTCAAATCAATTCTCCTCTTTGGGACAGTTCAACTCTACTTTTGCCTTTGAGCTCCATGACATACTCTGCATCCCAATACCTGTATCTTCTTCTGCTTAAGCTTATTTGAGTAAGTTGCTACGTCCTTTAAACAAAAGGGTCTTACAATAGTTTGACTGATTTCTAGAGAGGTTCCTTTAGCATTTCTTTATAGACCTTGTTTGCTTAACAAGAGCAAAACTTCACAAAAGGGTTATGAGTAAGAAAAACATTTAGAAAGTGAAGGCTCTTTTCACACTTATGAGCAATTTTTTTAAATACTAGAAAGATAAAGGTACTGACTGGTACAACTTGGTTTCTTAAGCATTTTATATGACTTTATCCTACAAAGTTGATGAAGGAACAAGTAAATACTATGGTTACTGTATTTTTTGAACCAAAAAAATCAAAACCCACACTGATATTTTTCATTGGCAATGTAAGGAAAGTGTTCAAGTATGTAAAAATGAATTATATTTAGTTTATCATTAATTCTATAAGTATTTATTGGGTTCTTTGCTGTGTTTGGGGTACTGGGGTGACTACTAGAAACATACAATGAATAAGGCACTATCCTTGACTTGAGTTCAACATTTAGAGATTAGAAAGTGACACACAAATTTATAATTTCAATATAATACAATAATTGTTATAGTTTGTAAGTGTGCTTTGGGAGTACAGAGAAATCACCTAATTCTACAGGGTCAGTGTCGGAGATACTAACTGGTTCTCTGAATTTTTATGATAAAGACTATAAATATGGAAAGGTAGCAAGGAATTATATGTAATATAGTATGGCTAGATCAAAACTTGTGAGAGAGATTTTGCAAATAAAACCAGAAAGGTAAGTCATTGATTGCATATGACCTAATAAGGAGTTTAACTTTTATTTTAAAGGCAATAGGGAATAATTGAAAGTTTTCACGTTAGGTTAAAAAATGGGCATATTTCCTTCCATTTTAAAACTTTCAGTGTGGAAAACGGCCTGGAAGATATAAAACTGGAAGCTGGGAGACCAGTGATGCAGTTATTGTAATAGGATTGAGAAGAGATCTAGAAGCCTTCCCAGAGTCAGTAAGACTGGAGAATATTGAGTGATTTCTGATGTAGAATCAATAGAACTTAATGAATGAGTTCATGTCTGAGGGTAAGAAACAAGCTAGAAATGACCAAGGTTTCTGTTTTCACTTCCTGCATGGGCAGTGAGATCATTAACAGATATCAGAGTCAATGAAAATGGAGCAGATTTAGGGATGATAGAAGAAAATCCACTTTTGAACTGAATGTTCAGGTAATGATTGAAAACGTAGGCATGGATGAGATTTTGTGGAGAGAATGTAGCATCAAAAGAAGGCCAAAGATGGATTCTCAGAGAAAACCAACATTTAATTGGCAAAGGATAAAAGGAATAGCCTTATAACGAGAAAAGTACCACGTACACAAAAATACCACATGTGTAGTTACAGACTTAGATTAAAAGGCCTAGCACTTGCTTATTTTTACAAATAAAACCACACTTCACTTTTAATTTTCCATATTTTGAAATGGCTAGGGCATTTAACCATTTATGACATGATTAAAATCAGTTGAAATTGGGCAATCTCGACAAAGTCAGAATGCCTAGCTGTGATTACTATGATTACTGTGGTATAAAATGGCTAGAAGAGAAGGCCAATATAATCAAATATATCAATTACTATCTATAATGCATAGCTTTTTAAAGAAAAATAAAGCAATAGTGAAGCAACAACATTTTTCTTCAGCTAAATCCAATCCATCCTGTTGTAAAACCACCAGAATACCACAGTGGTTACCTAAAGATTCTAGATTATATGCCAAATTTTCAAAGAGAAAATATACATTGGCCTGATTCAAATAAAAATATGTATGATAACCAGGTATATTCAGTTTGATATCCATAGAAATCCTAAGGAATGCTATGTTGATTTTGTAATATTAGTTCAAATTTAGAACAGCAGATCAGAAAGATCTATTTCAGTAACAGGAAAACAACAATCCAGTTAATTCTTAATATTTTGCATGTTAAAATGTCCCTTTAATACCTAGTATTATTCTATAAACAAATATATAACAACGTTTAAGATATATTGTACTGCAGCAAGATAAAGAATGTTTATTGGTTATAATGAGGTGATCTCCAGTTACGAAAGAAAAGGTTCATCAATCTTGAATTCTATCATTATACAGCAAAAATCCACCTTTCAGTTTCTAAATTCCAATTCCAAATCTTTTAAATGCAAATTATAAGACTGTTATATTATCAGAGAAACCATATTCTACTTCTCCTAAAAATATCTGAATCAAAGGTTAACTTCCAAGCATCTTATTCTTTAGTTAAGCAAAAGATGCTAATGAATTATGCTCTAAGCAAATATTTTCACTCTAACAACAGGATATCTATTTTAGCTGCAGGTTTGGCTTGAAGTGACAGCTTTTACCCTGTGATAAACTGCAGTACATACTGTAGTATATTTTCTCAAAAAAACAGTTTTGGAAATATTTAGAAAAAATAAATCACATTACAATAAAAAAGAGACTAGTTGTCACAAGTGTACTTATTCTAAAAAACTATTTCCCCCAAAAACTGTTTATTAAACATTTTAACAAAACCTACAAAACCAAATACTCTAATTATTTCAGCATTAAATCCTTATTTCTCAATAAATTTTAGGTAAAAACAACCAAGACATCAACAAAATTTTGGCAGCATCTTACTTTCAAGATTACTATTTTAAAATCTAATAAAACAATCTAACAAAAATTAGCATTAGGACGACAAAGCTAATCAAAGGAGAGTTAAACTAATTATCTTCAGGATCAGATACTAAAAGAAAATCCTCTCTTATGGTTAGTCTATTTACTAATTTATAACACAATTAATAACAGTGCCCAACAAATACAGTAAATCGAACCATAAAGAAAATCAGAAACTGGTTATTGGTATTGATTATTAATAGCGACATTAATTGTTTACAGTTCTTACTGGTTTTTGAAGGTAATTTACTAAAATGCCTAAGTACAAAAGCATCACTGCAAAATATAATCCACAGTAGCTCTGGCTTTATAGCTGTCCCTTTAAAATAATTTTCCTCTTATAAATTTTTTTTTTAAATAAACAGCTGCAGAGTCTCAGAGAGCATACTTACCACTCATGATGAAAACCAACCTTTCCAAAACATATTGCTCAAAACAACAATCCAACAGCAAAGGGAGTTATGCTAATCTCTAGAGGGAGAAGAACCGATGGTGTAAACACACACACTAGAGCACGCAGCACACAGAAAATGAAAAGAGCTTTCTTTTGTTTTAAAAAGAGAAGCCCCTAGAAACAAAGCATAACTGCCTAGCATGAGATATCACTAGTAAACATCAGATTAATGCCAAAGATGTCTATAACTAGATTGAATTTCTTTCAAGCTAGTTATCCCAGCCTCCTTCATATACCACTAGAACAACTCAAAATGGCAGGGAGAAAATGTTCAAACCAGGATGTATAAGATGTTCTCAATTATATCAGCATGAGTTGTTACCACGGCAACATTAGACCAGAATTATCGGTTCACTTGTATCCAAGGCGTAGCTTTTCTAAAGCTTTAATCAACCAGATAAATAAAATACCTTTTTATTTTAGAGCCACATGATTTTAAATTACCATATTCCTTACATTTAAGCACTAATCCATGCTTTTTATATCTTTCAAAGATATGAAAAAATTGCTGTTTTCTTCAAATACTCACACAATCCCATGTTGAACCTGGCAAGGAGCAAACAGCAGAATGATTGCACCTAAACGTCTTTCAATTACACCAGCTCTTACTGCTAGCTGTGGACCTCGCTGATATTAAAATGCTGTGTGCTGTTGCTAGTGACTATTGGCGATGAATCTTATTGCCCAGATCGCTGATAGCTTTCATTTTTCATGAGCCAGAAAGCTATACTGCAGCACAAATGTTAACTATTTAAACATTCTGTGTTATGGAAGAGACAGGATATAATGCTATATACATATACGTATATCTGCATTTTTAAAGGAGAATCATAGAATAACTTATTTGTAAACTTCCATTAAATTCAGCATTACAAACAGTGTCAGATGCCATCCATGTGGTATTGAAAAGAAAATACTACACAAAAAAGTTACTGGCAATTATTGCAGAAATGTAAAATTCCTCATATCAAATAGGACTCAGATGACAGATTGTATAGCAAGGTGGGCTGATTGGGTAGCATGGCGAACAGATTGTTCTGATTACCAGAGATCCAAAATTTGTACCAAAATGGTACAAAGGATCTATAGAATGCTTCCTTGATAAGTAGAACTTCAGCATGTGAACTTGCCATTTTAACAGCTGCCATGTGAGGCAGGACTTTTGGTGATGTGGAAGTAAGTCAGGAAATCTCCCCAAGAAACAACTATGAAGCTGGACAGAATTATCAAAAACAATGATTTCATGGCTCTAGAAATTGAGCAGTCATAAACAACAAATTGAGAAACATTTATTTGTGAGGAACCACTGAACTCTGCCTAAACAGTGGGAGTCAGAGATGTTCTTGCCTGGGGCTGCTCCCACTCCTTTATAGCTCAGTCAGGACAGTACTTCTACCAGGGTAGGGCTGGTCATGAAAACTAGCAGCTTCACTTCTGGAAGGGGCTGACACGAGAGGGGGCTGATTTGATTTGGAGTGGAGGCCAAAAAACCCATTAGTGATACTGTCAACGAAGAATGCAAACTGAAAGAAATTAATAAGGAAAGTGCCCAGCTCTACAAGTCTAAGGCTATGGCCCTAGTAGGGCTAAGCAGCACATTGGTGGTATAGCAAGAAACATAACAGGGTAAATTAAGATCAGACAGGCAGACAGAGGTTATGTACATTCACCAGGCTACCCAGTGTGCCCACCTTACTGTATACAATCTGACTGAGAGGTAATGACACGCACAAAGGAGATGAAAGAGGGCCCAGTGGAAAGTTAAAGCTGGTACAGATTTCCAAACTGCCTAAATATTGCACGTGCTCCTCAATTCCCACACAGTTCCATCAGCACTGGCTGGGCCCAGTGTTTGAGTGCAACCTCTGATCAATCATTAAACAACAATTAAGCTACAGAGACACAGGACAATCTCTAGGAAACCAGGTTACAATATAAAAATTAGAATAAGAAAAAAAAAAAACTAAGCAGAGAAATCAGCAGTCACATATCATGAGGGATATAGATTCCATAGATTAAGACAAAGGAAGTTATTAATAAAAAATAAAACCAACCCTCAGGGGAAAAAATAGTCAAAATCCAGAGCTACTATCACATGTTATTTTAAAAAACACATTTTTGACAAAAACTTGTGTGATCCACAATGAGGAAAAAAAGCAGTCAATAAAAAATGTCCCTGAATGGGTCCAGGTGTAGAATTTAGCAGTCAAAGCCTTTAAAGACTTTAAAATAGCTATTATAAATATATGAAAATAATTAAAAGAAAACTGTGTTAAATACCTAAAGGAAAACATGACAGTAATGAACAACATATAGAAACTTTCAATACAGAAAGAAAACTACTTAAAATAAAAGTGCAGATTTGAAAAGTATAATTAACTGAAATTTTAAAACTCAGTATAGTAAGCACAACAGTAGATTTAAAAGAGCAAAAGATCAAATCAGTGAACTGGAAGATAGAGCAATAGAAATCATCCAGTTGGAAGGACACAGAGAGAAAAAGACAGGAGGAAAGTGGACAGAGCCTGAGAAATTTATGGGATGTCAAGGGAACCAACATACTTCTCATGGGAATTAGAAAAAAAGGAGAGAGACAAAGGGTGATGAGAAAACATTTGAAGGAATAATGGCTGAAAATGTCCCAATTTGATGGAAAACAGTACCTTATGGATCCAAGAAGCTCAGCCAATGCCAACTAGAATAAAACCCAAAAGATTCACACTTAGACACATCATAGTCAAATTGTTGAAAGATAAGGAGAAAAGTCATGAAAGCAGGAAGAGAAAAATGACAAATCATGTCCAGGGGAAAAAGAATATGATTAATGACTTCTCATTAGAAATAAGAAGGGCCAGAAGGCAGACAAATGAAGTGCTAAAAGAAACAAGAAAGCAAACCCATCCACCAACATTTCTCTATCCAGGAAAATTATCTCCAAAAATAAAGGTGAAATGAAACATTCCCAGACAAAAAACTAAGGATATTTGTTGTAAGCAGAAATACCTAATGAAGTCCTTAAAGCTGAGAGAAAATAACACTAGATAATAGCTCAAATTGACAGAAACAAATGAAGAGCACTAAAAATGGTAAATATATAAATAAAAGGCTATATAAATACAAAATTTTTCTGTTATCTCTTAATTTCTTTAAGAGACTTAAAGTTGTATGAGGCAATAATTACAACATTACATTGCCGTGTTTATAAAATATCTAAATATATGTGTAAAAACACAAATTTGGAAAAGAAATGAAGCTATATTGGATCAAAGCAGTTCTATTCCACTAGAATTAAGTCAGTACTATCCTGAAGTAGACTATGACAAGATAAAATGTGTATTATAATCCCTAAAGCAGATATTAAGAAAATGCTTTTAAATTTTATTTTTAAAAATCAAAACAGAATAATAAAATGTCACACTACATATATATAATAGAAAAGAAGGTGGTAGAAAGGGAAAAGAGGAACAACAAAAACTATGAGACAGAAAACAGTAAAATGGAGGATACAAATCCAACCATATCAATAATTACATTAACTATGAATGGAAGAAACACAAATCAAAAGGCAGAAATCAGATTGGATAAAAATCAAGGTCAAACTATATAACATCTGTAAGAGACACATTTTAGGTTCATAGATATAAATAGGCTAAAGTAAAAGGAGAAAAACAAGATTCATCATGCAAACAGTAACCACGAGACAGTTGGAATGCCTATATCAATATTAGACAAAATAGACTTTAAGAAAAATTATGAGACAAAAGGACAGTCATAATGATAAAAGGTCAATACATCTGAAAAATGTGGCAATTAGAAATGCATATGCATTGAACAGAAGAGCACCCACAGTACTAAAATAAAAATGGACAGAATTGAAGGAGAAAAAAATTTAATACTAACAGTTGGGGATTTCCATGCTTCTCTCTCAATAACTGATGGAAAAACTAGAGAGGAAATTGGAAAAGAGACAACCAACTTAAATAACACCATCAAAAAAATCTAGACATTTATAAAATATATCATTTAACATCAGCAGAATACACATTCTTTTCAAGCACACATGGATATTCTACACACTAAGCAAATGCTAGAAAATATAATGTCTCAATTAATTTGAAGGGTTTGCTAACTCTTTCAAAATATATTCTATAATCACAAAAAACAGAGAGAATTTTGAAATCCCAATAGTTTTAGATATTAAACACAAAGATGTCTAAGAGAAATTGAAAATATTTTGAGGTAAATCGAAAATAAACTACGCATATCTACATTTATTGATGTGAGATAAAGCAGGGTTAGAAAAAATTCATAGCTTTAACCATATTAGAGTAAAAAAGAATAAAAGTTCCAAATCAGTAACTTAAGCTTCATATATAGAGAGATTATTATATATTATAGTAGTATCATATTATATATAATATATTCAGCAAAATATATAGAAAACAGTAGATAAAATGAATCAAACCAAAAGTCTTATTGACAAAACTTTCACTAGACTGACCAAATATCAAAACAAAGTAAATAAAAAGGAAACAGAGAAGATATTAATTATATAAATCAGTAATGAAACTATGAAATCACCACTGATGCTAGATAAATTAAAAGGATTATAAAGGAGTACTATAAACAACCTTATCCCAACCATATAAAACAACAGGTGAAATGGAAAAACTGTTAGGCACAAATTACCAACACTAACTAAAGAAGAAATAGAAAATGTAAATAAACCTGTAACACAAATACTGAATTAGTAACTAAATTTTTTCCCACAAAGAAAAGCTCAAGTCGAGATGGCTTCACTGGTTAATTATATGAAACCTTCAAAGATAATACCAACTCTACACAAACTCTTTCAGAATTCAGAAGTGGCGGGAACACTTCCAACTCATTCTAAGAGGCCTAATATCAAAGTTAGGCAAAGATCAAAAGAAAACCACAGACCAATGTACATTGCAAACATTGATGCAAAAACCTTTGTCAAAATGCTAGCAAACTTAATCTAGCAGTATATACAGTGGGTCATACACAATGATCATGTGGGATTTAGTCCATGAAAGGTAAGGTTGGTTCAACATTGAAAATCAATTAATGAACTACATTATATTAATAAAGTATAAAACCAAATAATCATCTCAATATATGCAGAAGAAGCATTCCACAAAATCCAACAGCCATGAGAAAACCTCTCAACAACCAGGACGAGAAAGGAACTTCCTCAAACTGATAAAGGACATGTGGGGAAGGGGAAACTCTATACTTATGTCATATTTAATGATGAAAGATGGAATGCTTTCCCCTTAAGATAGGGCATAAGGCATTCACCACTTCCCCGCATCTTTGTACTGGGAAATTTAGCCAGTGCAATGAGGCAAGAAAATAGATATTAAAGGATAAAGAAGAAATAAAACTGTCCTTATTTGCAGATGAAATTATTCTATATGTAGAAAATTATAAGAAATCTATAAACTACTAGAACTAAAAACTGAGTTTAGCTACATCATAGGATGATATAAGATCAATATAAAAATCAATAACATTTGTATATACTAGCAACAAACAATCCAAATGTGAAATTAAGACATAGCTCCATTCACATATCAACAGAAATAAAATACTTAGAAATCATTTTTACAAGACTTGAACACTAAAGAAATTAAATAATATGTAAATAAATGGAGAGACATTTCAAGTTCATGGATTCCAAGACTCAATGTTGTTAAAATACCAATTCTCTACAAGTTAATTCATGGACTAAATATATAACCTCTATGAAAATCTAATAAAGCTTTTCTTTAGAAACTGACAAATTGATCCGAAAATTTACATGAAATTGCAAAGGACCCCAAAATAGACAAAATAATTTTGATAAAAGAAGAACAAAGTTGGAGGACTTACATTACTTGATTTTAAAACTTACCTTAAAGTTACAGTAATCAAGACAGTGTAGTATAGGAATAAGGACAGACATGTAGCTCACTGGGACAGAACTGAGAATTCAGAAATGAACCCTTTCATTTATGGTCAACTGATTTTTGAGAAAGATGCCAAGATAATTAAATAGAGAAAGGAAATTATTTTAACAAGTAGTGCAGTAAAATGGATATACATACTGAAAAAAGGAACTTCATACTTCACACCATATATAAAATTAACTCAAAAAACAGACTTTTAGAAGGAAGTACAGATTGAAAATCTTCATTACTTTGGGTTAGATACAAATTTCTTAAGATCTGGTACCAAAAGTACAATCCCAAAAGGAAAAAATGATAAATTTGACTTCACTAAAATTACAAATTTTGCTCTTCAAATATATAATTTTTTAAAAGGACAACATAAGATAGACTAGAAGGAAATATTTGAAATTTATATTTATGGAAAAGAACTTAGTTCAGAATATACAAAGAATTCTTGAGACTTCATAATAAGAAGAAAAACAACTCAATTTTCAAAGCGGAAAGATTTGAAAATACTCCAAGGTACATAAACAAATGGGTTATAAAAACTTGAAAATATTCTCAACATCATAAAGTTATTAGGGAAATACAAAGTGAAACAATTGTGAACAATGGATTCACACCCACGTAATGGCCATAAGCAAAATGATTGATGAGCTGGGTAGAGTGGCTCATGCCTGTAATCTCAGCACTTGGGAGGCTGAGGCGGGCGGATCACTTGAGGTCAGGAGCTCAAGCCCAGCCTGACCAACACAGTGAAACCCCATCTCTACCAAAAACACACACCCGTGATGCCAGCTACTCAGGAGACTAAGACAGGAGAATCGCCACTGCACTCCAGCCTGGGTGACAGAGTGAGACTTTTTTTCAGTTAAAAAAAAAAAAAAGAAAGAAAGACTGATGATACCAAGTGTTGATGAGCATGTGAAAAAACTGGAACCCTTTTACATTACTGGTGAAAACATAAAATGGTACCACCACTTTGAGAAACAATTTGGCAATTTCTTTAAAACATAAATTTACCATATGACCTAGAAATTCTACTTCTAGATATCTACCCAGGAGCAATAAAAATATGTCCACACAGACTTGTTTTCAAATATTTATAGCAACATTATCCAAATAGCCAAAAACAAACTAATTCTGATGTGCATCAATTGCAGAATGGATAAACAAAATGTATTATATCCATACAACATATTATAATTCAACAATAAATTGGAACCAACTATTCATATATTCTATAACATGGGTGAACCTCAAAAATATTATTCTCGTGAAAGAAGCCAAAAGCAAAAGATTACATATTACATAATTCCATTTATATAAAACATCCAGAAATGAAAATCTATAGAGATAGAAAGCAGATCAGTGTTTATCTGAGCTTGAGGTGAGAGTGGGGATTGACTGGATATGGGTAACAAAAGAACTTTGTGGGTGATGTAAATGTTCTAAAACTGATTTGTGCTGATAGTTGTGCAAATCCTTAAATTTACTAATTAATGCTGAATTATACACATAATGAGGTATTTGTATGGTTATGAAAACATACCTCAATTTAAAAAAAAAGCTGTCAAATGCTTCTCTATCAGGGAAAAAACAATTGGCTTGAAACAGATCTTTGCTGTGGGAAGAATCATTTCAGTGGACAATTTAATTATGCAAATGTAAGGCTGGTAGGCATCCATTACCTTGGGGGAATGATTTAACAAAGTCTTTTGAGGCTTCGAAAGGGCCATGCCTTCTCAATACTCTGTGGTAAACAGAGATAATTAAAGGAAAGAAGGTAAATAGAGCTGCATTAAAAAACGAAACACGAATTCTGAAAGGAATTAACTCCTAGACTCCATCCTCTCTGAGGTTCAGAATTACAAAAATCTCTTTCATAGATTTTAGTGATAGGTCTGTGGCTCACGAGTAGGAATATTCGCTTAAGGAGGCTTTATCAAAGAGGAAAGGATAATCTGGGTTGGTGATTCAGGCTGAAAAGTAGAGACATTGTAGGCTAAATGCAAGTGGCTACAGAGGCCAGACAGGTAAAGCAACAGAAATAGTGAATGCTGGAGCAAATCAGATAGAGTCTATCTGATTAAACAGGAAAATTACTCAGTGCAATTCATTTTTTCTCATAAGAGAATAAGAGGCCACTGAAATCAGTTTCTCCAATGGTTCAAGCATATGAAAGTCCAGATATTTATATGAATCTCTTGATTTAAAATCATGGTATATTTTTATATAATGATATAAAATTCAACTATTTTTAAAAATATCATGAGAACTAAACAAAACATATCCGCAAATTGCATCTGGCTCACAGACCACTGGTTTGCTATCCCTGGACTAGATTTCAAGAAAGAAAGGCTAATTTTGGTACAGTGTGGGGATGGGCTGAAAGTACCTTCTCACACATCCAATTTGGCAAGGAAGCCAAGATGACTAAGCATATGAGTATAAATCAAGGAAATGAAATCCTTTGACATAACCTTTGAATGAACATAATACTGAAGAATGAATCATCCTGTCATTAAGAACCATTGAGGTTTCGGCAAGGACCAGTGGCATCACATCAACAAGATAAGGTACATAAAATTTGTTGGGGCCACTTTTAAATCATGAAACAACGTAGCAGTGGTAAAGTCAACAGCTGCTAAAAATGCTATCACTAGCTTATATGTTCATGCTTGTAATCCCAGCACTTTAGGAGGCCAACACAGGAGACTGCTTGACCCCAGGAGAAAAGAACAGCCTGGACAACACAGCAAGATCTCATTTCTACAAAAAAATACACTTAAAAAAAAATTAGCCTAGCACAGTGGCATGCATCTATATTCCCAGCTATTTGGGGGGCTGAGGTGGGAGAATAGCTTGAGCTCAGGAGAACAAAGCTGCAGTGAGCCATGATCGCACCACTACTCTCCAGCCTGGACAACACAGCAAGGCCCTGTCTCCAAATAATAATAAAAATCCCCATCACTTTCTTCAACTAACTTTTGGACAGCAAATTAGTCTCCTTGGAATGAGTAAACTCCTAGGAGTATAGCAATACTTGAAGCAGCTGAATGAAGACTCTAAGAAAGGACCTCCTTGGAATTCTTGCTAATTTGAATAGATAAGTGTGTTGGTGATTAAACTGAATATTTAAAAGATGACAACTTATTTGTCTCTCAACTGAGCCATACTTGTTAAATAACAATAATGAAACACCAGAGCTGAAAGCAACTATGGTTTCAGGACATGAAAGTGATATTCAACCTCTCAGACATATATCATTCTTCCTGTTCAACTTATTACTTCTTTCTGAATGACATTTTATTTTCAAAGTTCTTTGTCTCTCAGATCATCTGTTATTACTCAGTGACCAAGTTTTAAAAGCAGAAAAGTTTTGTTCAAGATTGCTTAGGCTATTAGGGTCTTTTGTGTTTCTACACAAGTTTTAGGATGGTTTTCCTATTTTGTGAAACTTGTCATTGAAACTTTGGAAGAGATGGCAGTTAATCTATAGATCGCTTTGGATACTAGGAGCATTTTAACAATATTAATTCTTCAGATCCACGAACATTAGATATCTCCATTCACTGTGTTTTCTTCACTTTTCATAAATGTTTTACAGTTTTAGTGTAGAAATCTTTCACTTCTTTGGTTAAATTTATTCCTACGCATTTTGTGATATTGTAAAAGAACTGCTTTCTTGATTTCTTTTTTCCAAAGTTCATTGTTAGTATGCAGAAACACTATTGATTTATGCATTTTAATTTTGTATCCTGCATCTTTATTGAATTTGTTAGTTTTAGCAGTTTTTTGGTATAGTCTTCAGGGTCTTTAATATATAAGATAATATCATGTGCACATATAAAAGATTTTACTTCTTCCTTTCCAATTTAGATGCTATTTATTTATTTATTGCCTAAATGCTCTGCATAGGACTTCCAGTATTATATTGAGTAGAAGTTATAACAGTGGGCATCCTTTCCCTTGTTCATGATCTTACAGGAAAAGCTTTCATCTTTTCACCACTATTAAGATGGTAGCTGTGGGCTTATCCTATGTAGCCTTTATTATGTGGAAGCACAGAATTTCCTTAACTAAAAAGTTTCCAATCACAAAAGAATGTTAAAGTTTCTCAAATGCTTTCTCTGACTCTACTGATATGATTATATATAACTCTTACCCTTCATTCTGTTAATAGTGTATCACATATGTTGATTTTGCATATGTTGAACCATCCTCGATTGTGGTGTATCATCCTTTAATGTGATGTTGAATTTAATTTGCTAGTATTTTGTTGAGAATTTTTGCATCTATGTTCATCAGGGATATTGGCCTACAATTTTCTTTTGCAGTGTCCTTGTCTGGCTTTGGTATCAGAGCTTCTTCAGTTATTTTGGGAGAGTTTCAGAAGGACTGGCATTAATTGTTTCTTAAATGATAGAAATTCACCAGTGAAGAAATGAAGTACTACTAGGTTTTATTTTGTTGGGTTTTTTTTTTTTTGATTACTGATTCAAAGTCTTCATATTCCTTATTGGTTTGTTCATTGCATCAAACTAAAAGCTTTTGTGCAAAAAGAAAACAATCAACAGAGTGAAGAGACAACCTATACAATGAGAGAAAATACTTGCAAACCACACATCTAATAAGGAGTTAATATTCAAAATATGTAAGCAACTCAAACAATTCAGTAGCAAGAAAACAAATACCCAATTTAAAAAATGGGCAGGTGACTTGAATAGGCACTTCTCAAAAGCAGACATAAAAATGGTCAATGGGTATATGAAAAATACTCAACATCACTAATCATGAGGGTATGAAAATTAAAACCACAATGAGCTATTACCTCACATCTGTTAGAATGGCTATTATAAAAAAGATAAGAGATAATAGGCATTGGTTAAGACGTGGAGAAAAGAGAACGCTTGCACATTGTGGGTGAGAATATACATTAGTACAGCCATTATGGAAAATGGTATGAATGATCCTCAAAAAATTAAAAATGAACTATCATATATCCAGCAATCTTCTAAGTATATTATCAAAAGGAAAGGAAGAAATCAGCATGTCTAAGAGATATCTGTACTCCCATGTTCATTACAGCATTATTCACAAGATATGGCATCCACGTATGGCATTCTACGCAGTGGAATACACTATCAACCTCAAGAAAGAAGGAAATTCTTTCATTTGTCATAACACGAATGAACCTGGAGGACATTATATTAAGTGAAATAAGGCAGACACAGAAAGACAAATACTGAGTAATCTCACACAAGTGGAATCTAAAAACATCAAAATCACAGAAGTGGAGAATAGAAAGCTGGTTGTCAGGGGCTGAAGGATGGGAGGGTTCAGGGAAGGAAGATTTAGGAGATGTTGGCTAAAGGGTACAAAATTTCAGTTGGACATAATGAATAAGTCCTGGAGATTCATCATATAGCATTGTAACTGCGGTTAATAATAATGCATTAATGCAGGCACACCCCTCATTTTATTGCGTGTTGCTTTATTGCACTCAGCAGATATTGCACTTTTTACAAATTGAGGATTGGGGCAACCTTGTGTCAGGCAAATTTATTGGTGCCACTTTTCTTACAGCATGTTCTCACTTCATGTCTGTGTGTCACATTTTAATAATTCTCACAAGATTTCCTTTTTCATTATTATTATATCTGTTATGGTAATCTGTGTTCAGATGTTACTATTTTAACTGTTTTAGGGCACCACAAACTGCACCCATACAAAATGGTGAACTTAATTGAAAAGGGTTGTGTGTGCTCTGAAGTCGCTCCACTCACCAGCTGGTCCCCCATTTCTCTCCCTCTCCTTGGGCCCTCCTATTCCCTGAGACACAGCAATACTGAAATTACGCCGATTAATAACCTTACAATGGTCTCTTAGTGTTCAGATGAAAGGAAGAATTGCACATCTCTCACTTCAAATCAAAAGCTAGAAATGATTAAGCTTAGTAAGGATGGTATGTTGAAAGCTGAGACAGGCCAAAGGCTAGGCCTCTTGCACCAAACAGCCAAGCTAAGAATGCAAAAGAAAAAAGTTCTTGAAGGAAACTAAAAGTGCTGCTCCAGTGAAAACACTAATGATAAGAAGGCAAAACAGCCTTATTGTTGATTTAGAGAAAGTTGTGTGGTCTGGAAAGATTAAACCAGTAAGTATTTCCTTAAGCCAAAGCCTAATTAAGAACAAGGTCTTGATGCTCTTCAATTCTATAAAGGCTAAGAGTGGTGAGAAAGTTGCAGAAGTCTGAAGCTAGCAGAGGTTGCTTCATGAGGTTTAAAGGAAAGAAGCCCTTTCTATAACATAAAAGTACAAGGTGAAGCAGCAAGTGCTAATGGAGATGCTGCACCAGGTTATCCACAAGATCTAGTTAAAATAATTGATGAAGGTGGCTAGACTAAACAACAGATTTTCAATGCAGACTTAACAGTGTTCTATTGGAAGAAGATACCATCTAGAACTTTCCTATCTAGAGAGAAGGCAATGCCTGGCATCAAAGCTTCAAAGGACAGGCTGCCACTGGCTAGGGGCTAATACATCTGGTGACTTCAAATTGAAGCCAATATTCATTTACCATTCAGAAACTCTTAGTGCCCTCAAGAAATATGCTAAATCTACTATACCTGTACTCTATAAATGGAATGTGAAAGGCTAGATGACAGCATATCTGTTTGCAGCATGGTTTACTATTTTAAGCCCACCATTGGGAACCACTCAGAAAAAGATTCCTTTTAAAATATTAGTGCTAACTGACAATGCACCTGATCACCCAAGAGCTCTGATGGAGATGTACAAGGAGATGAAAGTTGTTTTCATGCCCGATAACACAATAACCATTCTGCAGCCATGGATCAAGAAGTAATTGTGACTTTCAGGTCTTACTATTTAAGAAATATATTTTATAAGGCTATAGGTGTCACAGATAGTGATTTCTCTGATGGATCTGGGCAAAGTAAATTGAAAACCTGAAAAGGAGTCACCATTCCAGATGCCATTAAGAACATTGTGATTTATGGGAGGAGGTGAGAATATCAACCTTAACAGGAGTTTGGAAGAAGTTGTTTCCAACTCTCATAGATGAGTTTGAGTGGTTTAAAATTTCAGTGGAGAAAGTCACTGCAGATGTGGTAACAATTATAAGATAACTAGAATTAAAAGTGGAGCCTGGAGATGTGATTGCAATGCTGCAATCTCATGATAAAACTGTAACAGGTGAGGAGTTGCTTCTTGCAGATGAGCAAAGAAAGTAGTTTCTTGAAATGGAATCTATTTCTAGTAAAGATGCTGTGAAGATTACTGAAATGACACCTGAGAATTTAGAATATTATATCAACTTCATTGGTAAAGCAGTAACATAGTTTGAGAGAACTGACCCCAATTTTAAAAGAAGTTCTACTGTGGGCAAAATGCTACCAAAAACATCACATGCTACAGATAAATATTTTATGAAAAGAAGAGTCAGTCAAGTGTGTCACTTCATTGTTGTCTTATTTTAAGAAATTGCCACTGCCATCCCAACCTTCAGCGACCAATACCTTGATCAATCAGCAGCCAAACATCAAGGCAAGACCCTCTGCCAGCAAAAAAATTAGGAATCGCTGAAAGCTGAGATGATCTTTAGCATTTTTTCAGCAATAAAGTAATTTCAAATTAAGATATGTACTTTTAAAAAGATATAATGTTATTGCACACTGAATAGACTATAAACATAATTTAAATGCACTGGGAAACCAAAAAGTGTGTGTGACTTGCTTTACTGTGACTTTAGCTGTATTGTGGTGGTCTGGAATTGGACCTGCTGTATCTCTGAGGTATGACTATACATGAAAATTGCTAAGAGATTCAATCTTGAATTTTTTGCCATGAAAAAGTAACTATGTGAGGTGGATATTCATTTGTTTTAGTCATTTCACAATGTATACTTATATTGAATCATCATATTGTACATTATAAATATAAGCAATTTTATTTGTCAAGTATACCTTAATAAAGCTGAGGGGGAGGGAGGAAGAAATAAATCTTTCCAGTGTCAACTTACAAAGAATGGAGCTAAATTCTGAAATTCATATTTTCCACATTCAGATTTTTGTTATCGACTGATCTATTTTGGCATTACTATAAAGAAATACCTGAGGCAGAATAATTTATAGAGATTTATTTTGGCTCATGGTTCTGCAGACTGTAGAAGAAGCATACTGCCAATATCTGCTTCTGATGAGGGCCTCAGGAAGCTTTCAATGATGGCAGAAGGCAAAGAGGGAGCAGGCGTGTCACAGGCCAAGAGAGGGAGCAAGACAGAGGGGGAGGTGCCATGTTTGTTTTAAAAAACAACCAGTTATTGCATGAATTAATAAAGCAAGAATCAGCTCATTACCCATTGGGAGGACACCAAGCCATTCATGAGGAATCCTCCCCCATGACCCAAACACCTCCCATTAGGCCCCGCCTCCATTACTGGGGATCACATTTCAACATGAGATTTGGAGGGGACAAACATAATGTTCTTACCATGACCCTGGTAGTTGTAACAGAAGGAAGTATAATGGGCCATTATATTTTTAATTTTTTTAAATATCAATACATTGTTTTTGAGAATAAATTTTACAATGTTAAATGTGTTTTCATTATTTTATTTTATTTTATTTTATTTTATTTTATTTTTGAGATGGAGTCTCACTCTGTCACCCAGGCTGGAGTGCAGTGGTGCGATCTTGCTCCACTGCAACCTCTGCTTCCTGGGTTCTAGTGATTCTCCTGCCTCAGTCTCCTAAGTAGCTGGGATTACAGGTGTGCACCACCACCCCTGGCTAATTTTTGCATTTTTAGTAGAGACAGGGTTTCACCATGTTGGCCAGGCTGTTGCTGATCTCCTGACCTCAAGTGATCTGCCCACCTCAGCCTCCCAAAGTGCTGGGATTACAGGCATGAGCCACCACATCCGGCCTTAAATTTGTTTTTAAAAATATAATTAAGGATAGTAGCTATATAATTATTTTCATGCATTCTCAAGTGCTATAATCTATGAAAAAATAATTACTATAGTAATTAACTCCAAAAGGATATGCAGGTTTACCTGGAATTGGATTAATTTAATGCAAAAGCCTTAAAATGGTCATAACTTCTTCAAATTAATCCTATAAAATATAAAAATAATCCTAAATATGTACAAAGATTTAGTTATAAAGATGTTTATCATGGCATTTTTTAATGTAATCACAAAACATTAAAAACAGCCTAGATGGCTAATGATTGGTTAAATAAATTATGGTATATACTTATGATTTAATATAAAATAGTATTGTAGAACAACTCTTTGTAAAGAAAAATGAAAAATGTTACCAAACACTATGTATTGAAAGAGCCAAATTTTGGAGCTGGGTTGGGTGCGGTGGCTCAGGCCTGTATTCCCAGCACTTTGGGAGGCCAAGGCAGGCAGATCACTTGAGCTCAGGAGTTCAAGATCAGCCTGGGCAACATGGTGAAACCCCGTCTCTACCAAAAATACAAAAAGTTAGCCAGGTATGGTGGCACGTGCCTGTAGTCCCAGCTACTCGAGAGACTGAGGTGGGAGGATCGCTTGAGCCTGAAGGCAGAGGCTGCAGTGAGTCGAGATCCCACCATTGCACTCCAGCCTGGGTGACACAGTAAGACTCTGTTTAAAAAAAAAAAAAATGGAGCTGGTAGAAATTTGTGTGTCTATACACAAAATAGAGTATATATACAAAAATGATAACAGTCATTACCTTTTGGCAGAATTTTTTTTTTTTTTTTTTTACCGTTTTTTTTGTTTTTTTCCTATAGTTTCAAAATTTTCTCCAGTGAAGATATACATTTGGAAATCATATGAAAATGTTATTAGGGAAAAAGTGCTTCTCACACCTTAATGTGCATATAAATCAGCCAGAAATCTTTTTAAAATGCTGATTCTGACTAAGTAGGTCTAGGTGGGACCTGGGATTCTTCCTCCTAACAAGCTACCAGGAGATGCTAATAATGCTGGACACGGACCACACTTTGAGTAGCAAGCTCTCTTCTAACTCTGTCATATGGCTATTTTTGCAAAGCACAGGCAAGTAAAAGCTTCTTGTTATGTTAGTACAGTTGATATAGTACTTGCATTGCTATATGGCCCATGGAATCATTTCCTGATTTCAACATCATTTAATATTCCAACTACTTTAGTTTTAGTATAAAGTCTGCTTGTTATTTATATTTTATTAAAATTATGATAAAATACATAGGTAACACTGAAAATTGGTATTTACTAGAGCCAGGTCAGCACTTCACTGCTTTTGATTAATGGCCACGGGCTTTTAAAATAAATTGCAAAGATCACAATAGAACAAATTAGTAAGAAGCTCATTTCTGTAATACTGCAGTGATGTTTAATGTTAATTTAACAAATAATTCAAGATTTATTGAAAATTATGCTAGTAATACTGAAATAAACTGACAAGTTGTTTGCCTTCAAGGAGTTCAAAATCAAATATAAGAGATAGATACATAAGGATTAATAGTAATACATTTTAAATACTATAAATAAACTACAATAAAAGTTAAGTATAAGATGATACAAGAACATAAGGAAGAGTATAGACTCTAATAAGGATGAAGGATAGATGAATAGGATGCATTGGTGGTTTTGTTACAGAGATGATACCTGAGAGGACGCCTCAAGTATGGGCAAATCTCACCACTGGTAGACGTGAAGAAAGAGAATTCCAGACAGAAGCAGCATCTTGAACAAGCACTGTTGTAAAAGGAATCCATTATCTGACTATTCATTGCCATGTTGACTGTCATGTTAAAAGCATTAATTCTAATTAAATGCCCAGCAAAAACGGAAGATGTACAGTAGCTATACACATTTCCCTGTAGTAAAGTAAGTTAACTTATCCTGTATTATGCTAGTTAAAATCTTTAGGCTCTTTTAACAAATGTTGCATTATATTATTTTCTGCTTTAAAAAACTGCATTGGCTGCCCACTAATTTTGCATAGTACAACATTCTGGATGTCTAATAGAAAACTTTTAAATATTAAATCCAGAAACTAATTTTCTAGACTATATCTTACTAAACCTTTTAAGTAAGTTCTAAATGTTCATATTTTCACATATTTGTGTATGTTATTTTCTTAAAATAACCTTCTTCTCTAGGTCTCAAAATTCTATTACTTCTTTAATATTTTTGAAGGCCCCCATTTTCTCTTTAGTAACTTTTTTCTTACACTTAGCTTGCACAGTAAGCTTAGACATTTTAAAGCAACTATTTCATTATGCCTTGAATATTATATTATGTTTGCTTTTCCTACTCTTCTTTATGAGGGTAAGAACTAGATCTTATTTTTCCTAGAACCTTGCTTACTTACTATGATATAGTAAATACTCAAAAGAGTTTTACGAAATGAGTAGAAATTGACTATTATCAAGAAGCTTATGGAATAGTTTCAAGTGGAAAAAGCTGATAAAAAGACAAGGTGGAAAGTCTTTTAGCTGAGAAGTTAAAATGATACAGATTCAATGGGCTAACAAATAAGGAGGTAAACTGAGAGACTGTATAAAATCTGCAAAGGTAAAACTGACTAAAGTGGTCTACTGTAATCACTTTATAATTTTGCTTGAGGACATCCATAATCAAAATTGCTCATGTGTTTAATATCATATTTAAATCTAAGATTTACTCATATGGATTTGTTTTACAAGAGAAATAGCCTGTCAATTCACATAGGAAAAGAGAAAGAAAAAGTATTTGATGGTATTGACCTATTTGCTTCTTACAATACTGCAGTTAGACCTTCATTAAGTCAGCATTGTATAACTCTACACATTTATGATCGAAGGAAGATTAAAAAGCTAACCATAATAAATTTGTTAGAAAGACAACTTAATGCATGTCAATGCTTTCATTCATTCTGAGTTGGAACAAAAAGCAGAATTCCTCCATGCTTTTCTTTGTACTTCATGTATTTATATGTGCATGCAATTAGCTCTTATATATTTATTTAATCAAACAGGAATTTCTGTTACTTAGTTTAATAGCAAAAGATGAAACATCTGGAGACCACTATGTGACTTTTGTTCTGTGTTTCTTCCTATATATAATGTCACTGGACAAGAAAGAAACTTGGATTAAAGCTTGTTGCATTTCATGTCTCCTAAATTGGTAACTGATCTTTATATAATGGTTTATGAATTTTTTTGTAAATTGATGTAGTTTCTATGCTTAGTTTATTTCATTATAAAAACACTTTAGGAACAAACATATTCAGTGTTTATCATCAAGAGATATTACATTCCCTTGTCAAACAAGTCATGCAAGTAAACTGCTTTAAGTAGCTTTGAAGAATGTGGTTCATATATAACTTTGTACAGTCAGAACTCCTTCTATAACTCATTCATCAAATAAATAAAAATTGTGTTTTCACCACCAAAATAAACCTTGGAATTCTGAAATGATCGGATTCCTCTATTTCAGCTCTATCAGTGTTTTCTCCTCTACGACAACACATTTCATAATAGGAAATTATAGCTTTATGCTACCATACTCATCCTTACATATAAAATTATTATCTCTATTATGGTATTTGGGGATATAAAAAGGAAAGTCAAGTAGAGGAATACTTAATTAATGAACATTCAGTTACTCTTTAAACTGAATCATCCATATTATTTGCAGCACTACGTGGTTTCTTACATCATGCATATTATCTGCAGCACTACGTGGTTTGTTCCTAATTTTATTTGTGTACAATGATCCTATTTGTTTTGACTTCACACAAAAAAACAAAAAAACAGAAGTTTATCCCATAGAAATCATGGCTCATGATACTATTTTTCATAACTAGATTTTAAAATATGTTTTAGAAAGCATCACAGGCCCCATACATTTAAAAAGTGGTGAAAGTCCAGTTCAAACATAACTTTTAATTATTAAAAACCCCTAACATTCATTTATTTGAGACACTTTTACTAAACACCCAGTATATGAGGAGCACGTATTAATGAAACAGAAATTAATTAAATTGTCTTCATTCCTCATTTAACTTTAAATTAAAAGATATTTGAAAAGCATAAAAATAATTTCCAAAAGGATTTAGGAGATTGCAATTTAAAAGAATAGGGAAAGGACAACAATTAACAAGCTTTTGTTACATAGTAAAGTTTAATAATATACCACTATTTCAATATTCAACAGTTCATTAACTTGAAGATATATATTCATATTCCTCATCTATCAACTTGCTATACAGTAAAGACTATAAATAACCCAAAACCTTTTAAGTGGAAAAAAGGCAGAAATGTATGTTTTCCTCAATTTCCCAAAAATAGTTTGAAGAATGTAAAAAAATTTCTGATTCAGTAAAAAATTAATTCAAATAAGCTTCTATAACACTGTCAAGGTGCTGTATAAACCTAGGAGTAAATTCTGTAAGCCATTCTTGATTTTGCTGTTGTTGTTAAACTGAGTTTTCTTCCTTAACTGCTACCAAATACATAAACAGAGTCAAACCCTAGTGCTATTTGATGATCAAACAAACACACAAAAGAGGGCAAAAGTTTCAAGGGTAATTCTATTGTTCCTCTAATTGGAGTCACAGAAATACCTTGAGGAGGGTCCCAGGTGAGATGTAGAATGGCGGCACTAGTATTGTTTGTATGTGCAATTTATCTTTTAGAGTGTATGGCACCAAAAATGGTTCCACAGCACCATTTTAGCAAAGTTGTAAGTCCAAACATTTTAACATGCCTAGAAAGAATGTGATTCATGCACAACCAAGTTTTCCCTGCATTTGAGTCATATATATAAATAGCATAAAATATAAAGTTTTTGATATCCATAAATGTTATAAGTGTAAGAATTTAGATAGAATAATTATAGTTTTATTTTAGAAATTCCTGTTTGTAAAACTGAAATAACTTTCACACATACATTTAAAAATAAAAGCATAGGAAACACAATAGAAATGTAATTATAAATTCAAGAGTCTTGTTGCCCCTTTCAAAGTTTAAAGCTTATAAATACAAGACATTTTAAGAAGTAAACAGATGGTTGTTTCTAAAACTTATTTCATTTTAATGTAAGAACAACAAAAAAAAAGTACATTAGAAATGATGTAAGAATTTTATAGAAAACTTTGTCACTGATATTGAACTTAAATAGTCAAAAATAAAACCACATAATGATGAAAGCTGAATGATTCAGCTCAACTTATAATCAAGTTTTTATGGAACTCTCTCAACTTCATCTTGCAAAATGTCCTTGTGAAAATCAGAAAACGACAAACAAAAGAGGGTTCTTTACATTTGATTGTAAAACTCCAATTACCATTTTAGTTGCTAGTTATAATGTATCATTTAAAAAACAAAACTTACTTGATCTGTCCCATAAGGCAGTATGTTCAGAGAAATGAAGGCTGTCATTTTCCAGAGCTGTTTTCTGATCATGTGCAGTACCTTTAGAGTGTCTATGAAATAACCGGTTAGCAAAACCTTCCAATTTCTGAAGAGCTGTAGTTGTACCTGTATACTGGTTACAAGGTGGTTCTCTATAAGCTGCCATTCATGTGCACTTTACTTAATGTAACTGCAAATGTTTCCAGAAGGAGCTCACAACTTCTTACACAGAAGCTAAGAGCTATGCATGTGTCAAACTTCCTGTTTGCAGGGTATTCAAACCACTACTGCTGTTCTGTTTCCTGTTAATATAAAACAGCACATTACTGAGCTTTTCTTAGCAACACTTTTCAGCTAGAGATGAGGATTTTAAAAACTTGCAATACCTCCTTAGAAGGCTTTATGTTTGGTGTTTTAATACACAGGCTAATGAGAACATTAAATATAAAGCTTTATAAATATAGTAGGCTGAACATTTTTTAAATAAAAGAAAACTAGTTAAACATGTATGACAAGTCTATGCAAACAATTGAAGGCCAAGCCGTCCTCCAAATACAACATGCTAAAGACAGGTTGTATTTTTTCTAGGAAATCAACTAATATACAGATTTTATGAATCCTTATAAGCAGCTAACTTTTCATTAAAAAAAACTAGTATGATATGGGTATGACAAAACTCTTGCAAAACAAATTTATCACACATATAAATAAAACAATCTGAAATAGCACTTTAAAAAAATGGAATGTTTCTAATTCATTGATTTAGGCCTAATACATACAGGAACTACAGACACTTAGTATGTCAGTACTGGTTATCAAACTTATAATCTGATGACATATGTCTATTACCAGGGGTGTATTTTAAAACACTCTAAAATTTGAAAAGAAAGAACAAAATACAAGATTTAAATTATATAAAATCCACCATAGCAAGAAATTTCAATTGAGATAAAAAAGTTCCTTCTAGTTGGCTGAGACATGTTAATTTTAAAATCTTACCACTGAAGACTACTACTTACCTAAACCCCTGATTTAGTGATCTCACTTAGAAACATCTATTTTTTTTTTAACGGAGTTTCACTCTGTCCCCCAGATTGCAGTGCAGTCGTGCGACCTCTGCTCACTGTGACCTCCGCTCCTGGGTTCAAGCAATTCTCACCCCTCAGCCACCCGAGTAGCTGAGATTATAGGCGCACGCCACCATGCCCAGCTAATTTTTGTGTTTTCAGTAGAGATGGGGTTTCTCCATGTTGGCCAGGCCAGGAGTTGTATGGCCTGTGATACGCCCGCTTTGGCCTCCCAAAGTGCTGTGATTACAAGCATGAGCCACCTGGCCTGGCCAAAACATCTCTTTTGATTAAAATTAAATAAAATTTGCCTTGTCGATTTTCAGGAAAGAAAGTAACCTGTGGCATTTAACAAAAAATTTGAGTACTTGTTTTTTGACCCTAAAGGATAAGAAATTTCTGTGGTTCTCTTTGGAAGCAGAGGGGAGGGGAGGGAAGGGAAGGAAAGAAAAGAAATAAAAAGATCTATCAAAACAATCTATCTGAAAAAATTTTAGTTCAGATTTACTGCCAACTGTTTGACAAACATAAAAAATAGAAACAATAGTGACAAGTAAAATAAATAGGCACAATAATGTAATCAAATTAGGACTACATACAAGGCCAATAAGAAAACACTGACTAATGAATTTTGCCATGTAACAGCTCCTTTGTGTTGTGCAATGGAATTTATATCAATCTAAACAAATATGTAACAGTATCTATAAGATAAACTTCAATTTGTAGCTTTATGTATAAATATTATGTGTGAATAACAGTTAACAAAACACTGACCAATGATTTTTGCCATGTAATAGCTAATTGGTGTATACTTAGTTTAGTGTCATAAAATTTATATCAATCTAAACAAATATGCAACAGCATCTCTATGACAAACTTCTTAAATTTGTAGCTTTATGTATAAATATTATGTGTGCATAACAATAATTTGTTTCTTAACATCTGGTAGTGCCTTACACAAAACAGACACTGATTAAATGTCTGTAGTCTTCAGTAAATATCTACAAAGCATGGACTGATTCTGTAACGGAAGAAGTGGATAAAATTACTGAATTCCCTTGATTTGCTCTACTGAAGGAAATTCTAATCATCTTTAAGGCTCAGTTCAAATGTCACCTCTTCAGTGAAGTCTGCCACATACTTCCTAGGAAAATAAACTTTGCTGCTTTGTTTTCACTGATCTCATAATATTATGTTAAAAGATACTGTTTATGAATGTATATGATTCTAAATTGTGAGTTATTTGAATTCATAAATGCATGTATTACATACTCAATAAACATACGTCAAAAGAAAAAAGTATTCACTCATTTTTAACAATTTAAAGGTTTAAGTAGAATCACTGAATACTTGAAAATGTTTGAATTGTATTTATGATGGAACCATATTTATAGATAATCCAACAAGCACCAAGTTGCTCATATATAGAGACAACAGTAGTAGAACTGTTATCATCGAACTTCTCCTTTTTTCTCTACACTGTTACTAAATTTTATTCATTCTTTGAATTACATTTTTACTCAGTGCCAATGTGGACTTCTTAAAATAACTTGTTTTCCCTGCTTCCAATCACCCTCTTTAATCATTCACTTCTCTGACATATTAACCTCCCCCAAATATTACATTCATGGTATTCCATTGCCAAATACACAAACTAATCCTAACATTTCAGCTCAACCATATTCATTTTAAACACATATCTAGCCAGATTTTTATTTATATTCAATGTTGCTCAAGTACAGAAATTGCAGATTCCTAACTAGAATACTAAGATTACTTTATTTAAAACAATGCATAAGTTTTAAAACAAAATTACTAAAGCAAAAAGAGTAAACTTCACTACATGAGTATCTTGAAAACACTATTTTTTTTTTTTTTTT
>NW_016804545.1:933171-937623 GCF_001698545.2 Rhinopithecus bieti | reverse complement strand
CCGAATCTCAGCTCACTGCAAGCTCCGCCTCCCGGGTTTACGCCATTCTCCTGCCTCAGCCTCCCGAGTAGCTGGGACTACAGGCGCCGCCACCTCGCCTGGCTAGTTTTTTGTATTTTTTTAGTAGAGACGGGGTTTCACCGTGTTAGCCAGGATGATCTTGATCTCCTGACCTCGTGATCCGCCCGTCTCGGCCTCCCAAAGTGCTGGGATTACAGGCTTGAGCCACCGCGCCCGGCCGAAAACACTATATTTTAAATCTGCACTGTTTTAAAAACAAAATTGTTTCAATTTGTTATCAAGTCCTTCCAGAAAATAGAATATTTAATGTTTAAAGCAGTGTTTCTATATATGGTAATGTGACCAGGAAGCTACTGCTATGGAAGTGCTTCGTATATTTGATTTTTGACTAAAAAAAAAGAAGAAGAACTCTACTGGCATCTACTGCTAGAAAGAAACAACTGCAGTTTTAACTAAAACTATGAATTCCTTCATAACTGAAATTAATTTTAAGAAGTATATTGCTTGTTATTCTTCCTGGTGGTGTTTCCACAAACTTAATTTGCACTAAATATCTCACCATGCACACAGAATTTACCAGAATAGCTTATCTTGCAGTTAAATAAGATTTTAAAACTAGAGTAATCAACTTCATGAGGTTGATTTTATTCCTCATTCATTCTGCATTAATTTTTAAAATTATAGAAAATTTCAGAGTTGAACCGGCTTCAACTGCCATAAAATGCCACAAAATACTGGTTTCTTCTATTTAATAATACTGATGACACATTTACCAAGCACTTCACAACATATAAAGTGATTTGCTCTGTAAAACCATTGTGAAATTATTGTAAGGCACATGAGATCCTTACAAATAAAGTAAGCAGCACAGGTATTATTATCCTTATTTTAAGATACAAAAAATAAACTTATAAACATTAAGTGACTTGCCCAAAGTCACCTAGGTCTTCAGACTCCTAGATCAGGGTTCCTTGTACTGCAAGACACTGATTACCACAAGAAGTAAACACTTTTTAAAAATGCAGTTATTTTCCAAATAAGGTTGAAGAAGTGGGGCTGAAAGAATAGTGGTGGGTAAGATTGGTTCTTGGATATATTGCCCCAGGTCTGAACAACTGCTATGAGAAGGTTTTCATTAAGATGGTCACCTATAGTCATTCAATTTCATTGTCCATGTTTCTTACAATCATCTTGGAGCCAAGCAGAACTATGTACTTTAGAGTTTAAAGGTTAAATAAAAGAAAAACATGAAAACATATTTAATATGTAAATGATGTATTTGCTCCATGTAGAGGACAAATGACATGACTATAACTCCTGCTATTCAAATAAAGGTTTTAGGGTAATAGTGTTGCTTTTTCCAGAATGTTATATATAAGTGGATTATAGACTACGTAACCTTTTCAGATTGGCTTCTTTCATTTAGTATAGTATGGCAATTGTGATTTATCTATGTTGTGTATCTTAATAGTTCACTCATTTATATGGCTGAATTCTACTGTATGGAATTACCACAATTTATATATTCATTTACTGTTGAATTGCATTTGCACCTTTGTCAAAAATCAATTGACCATATTTGTGTGGGTCTATTGCTGGACCCTCTATTCTCTTTCACTGGTCTATATATGTGTCAATTCTTTCACCAATACTACACTGTCTTGATTACCATAGCTTTCTAGTAAGTCTGAAATCTGATAGTGTAAATCTTCTATTTTTTTTTCTTTTTGTCTTGAGACTGAGTCTCACTCTGTCGTCCAGGCTGGAGTGCAGTGGTGTGATCTCGGCTCACTGCAACCTCCGCCTCCTGGGTTCATGCCATTCTCCTGCCTCAGCCTCCTGAGTAGCTGGGACTACTATGGCACCGGCCACCACATCCAACTAATTTTTTGTATTTTCAGTAGAGACAAGGTTTCACCATGTTAGCCAGGATAGTCTCGATCTCCTGACCTCATGATCCGCCTGCCTCGGCCTCCCAAAGTGTTGGGATTACAGGCGTGAGTCACAGTGCCCGGCCCTTTTTCCTTTTTTTCTAAGTTGTTTTGGCTATTACTGTTTCTTCACCTTTCCATATAAATTTTAAAATCAGTTTACCTATGTCTACAAATATAATCTTGCTGGCATTTTATGTGGATTCTGTTTATTGGAAGAAATGACGTCTTAACTATATTGAGTTTTTCAATCCATAATCATAGCATGTCTCTTCATTTACTTGGGTCTTCTGATTTCTTTCATCAGTGTTTTATAGTTTTCAACATACAGATCTTGCACATAATTTTGTTAGATTTATACCTAAGTATTTTAAAAATTGGAGCTATTGTAAACAGTTCTTTAAAAATGTTTTGAGGTAAACAAAGCACCTGGAAGCTCAAACTGGGTGGAGCCCACTGCAGCTCAAAGAGGCCTGCCTACCTCTGTAGACTCCACCTCTGGGGGCAGGGCATAGCCAAACAAAAGGCAGCTGAAACCTCTGCAGATTTAAATGTCCCTGTCTGACAGCTTTGAAGAGAGTAGTGGTTCTCCCAGCACGGAGTTTGAGATCTGAAAATGGACAGACTGCCTCCACAAGTGGGTCCCTGACCCCCGAGTAGCCTAACTGGGAGGCACCCCCTAGTAGGGGCAGACTGACACCTCACACGGCCTGGTACCCCTCTGAGACGAAGCTTCCAGAGGAATGATCAGGCAACACCATTTGCTGTTCAGCAATATTCACTGTTTTGTAGCCTACGCTGCTGATACCCAGACAAACAGGGTCTGAAGTGGACCTCCAGCAAACCCCAACAGACCTGCAGCTGAGGGTCCTGACTGCTAGAAGGAAAACTAACAGAAAGGACATCCACACCAAAACCCCATCTGTATGTCACCACCATCAAAGACGAAAGGTAGATAAAAACCACAAAGATGGGGATAAAACAGAGCAGAAAAGCTGAAAATTCTAAAAATCAGAGCGCCTCTCCCCCTTCAAAGGAACGCAGCTCCTCGCCAGCAACGGAAGAAAGCTGGACTGTGAATGACTTTGAATAGTTGAGAGAAGAAGGCTTCAGACGATCAAACTTCTCTGAGCTAAAGGAGGAAGTTCGAACCCATCGCAAAGAAGCTAAAAATCTTGAAAAAAGATTACGTGAAGGCGTAACTAGAATAACTAATGTAGAGAAGTCCTTAAATGACCTGATGGAGTTGAAAATCATGGCACGAGAACTATGTGACAAATGCACGAGCTTCAGTAACCAATTCGATCAACTGGAAGAAAGGGTATCAGTGATTGAAGATCAAATGAATGAAATGAAGTGAGAAAAGAAGTTTCGAGAAAAAAGAGTAAAAAGAAATGAACAAAGCCTCCGAGAAATATGAGACTATGTGAAAAGACCAAATCTACGTCTGATTGGTGTACCTGAAAGTGACGAGGAGAATGGAACCAAGTTGGAAAACACTCTGCAGGATATTATCCAGGAGAACTTCCCCAACCTAGCAAGGCAGGCCAACATTCAAATTCAGGAAATACAGAGAATGTCACAAAGATACTCCTTGAGAAGAGCAACTCCAAGACACGTAATTGTCAGATTCACCAAAGTTGAAATGAAGGAAAAAATGTTAAGGGCAGCCAGAGAGAAAGATCGGGTTACCCACAAAGGGAAGCCCATCAGACTAATAGCAGATCTCTCGGCAGAAATTCTACAGGCCAGGAGAGAGTGGGGGCCAATATTCAACATTCCTAAAGAAAATAATTTTCGATCCAGAATTTCGAATCCAGCCAAACTAAGCTTCATAAGTGAAGGAGAAATAAAATCCATTACAGACAAGCAAATGCTGAGAGATTTTGTCACCACCAGGCCTGCCCTATAAGAGCTCCTGAAGGAAGCACTAAACCTGGAAAAGAACAACTGGTACCAGCCACTGCAAAAACATGCCAAGTTGTAAAGACCATCGATACTAGGAAGAAATTGCATCAACTAATGAGCAAAATAACCAGCTAACATCATGACAGGATCAAATTCACATATAACAATATTAACCTTAAATGTAAACAGGCTAAATGCTCCAATTAAAAGACACAGACTGGCAAATTCGATAAAGAGTCAAGACCCACCAGTTTGCTGGATTCAGGAGACCCATCTCACATGCAGAGACACATATAGGCTCAAAATAAGGGGATGGAGGAAGATCTACCAAGCAAATGGAAAACAAAAAAAGGCAGGGGTTGCAATCCTAGTCTCTGATAAAACAGACTTTAAACCATCAAAGATCAAAAGAGACAAAGAAGGCCATTACATGATGGTAAAGGGATCAATTCAACAAGAAGAGCTAACTATCCTAAATATATATGGACCCAATACAGGAGCACCCAGATTCATAAAGCAAGTCCTTAGAGACTTACAAAGAGACTTAGACTCCCACATAATAATAATGGGAGACTTCAACACCACTGTCAAT
>NW_016804545.1:928756-931200 GCF_001698545.2 Rhinopithecus bieti | reverse complement strand
ATTTATACAGCCAACAGACACATGAAAAAATGCTCATCATCACTGGTCATCAGAGAAATGCAAATCAAAACCACAATGAGATACCATCTCACACCAGTTAGAATGGCAATCATTAAAAAGTCAGGAAACAACAGGTGCTGGAGAGGATGTGGAGAAACAGGAACACTTTGACACTGTTGGTGGGATTGTAAACTAGTTTGACCACTGTGGAAGACAGTGTGGCGATTCCTCAAGGATCTAGAACTAGAAATACCATTTAACGCAGCCATCCCATTACTGGGTATATACCCAAAGGATTATAAATCATGCTGCTATAAAGACACATGCACACATATGTTTATTGCAGCACTATTCACAATAGCAAAGACTTGGTACCAACCCAAATGTCCATCAATGATAGACTGGATTAAGAAAATGTGGCACATATACCCCATGGAATACTATGCAGCCATAAAAAAGGATGAGTTCATGTCCTTTGTAGGGACATGGATGAAGCTGGAAACCATCATTCTGAGCAAACTACCGCAAGGACAGAAAACAAAACACCTCATGTTCTCACTCATGGATTACACAGAGGACTACATTCAAACAGGTCCTGGACAGCTGTATGCCTACTCAACCCGGCTGTTCACCATTGATTGCATCAGCATCCCATACACATGGAACCACACCGTTTTCTATGATCAGGCACGCGGAAGAATGCCTTTCTTGGTTGAAACACTTCATGCATCCTCTGTGGAATCTGACTATAACCAGTTAGAAGAGACACTGGGTTTTAAAATTCATGCTTCAATATCCAAAGGAGATCACAGTAATCAGCGCCCCTCTGGGTTTACCTTAGACTCAGTTGAACGTTTTGTGCTGATGAGGATGAATGTGCAGCAGGGAATCCCTGCTCTCATACCTGCCTCAATGCCATGGGGACCTACTACTGCTCCTCCCCTAAAGGCCCCACCATGGCTGTAGATGGAAGAACTTGTCAAGATACTGATGAGTGTGCTTTGGGTAGGCACACCTGCCACGTTGGTCAGGACTGTGACAATATGATTGGATCCTATCGCTGTGTGTCCCATTGTGGAACTGGCTTTCAAAGAACCTCTGATGGGCTGAGTTGTCAAGATACTAATGAATGTCAAGAATCCAGCCCCTGTCAACAGCTCTGTTTCAATGCCACAGGAAGTTTCCACTGTGGATGTGAACCTGGGTATCAGCTCAAAGGCAGAAAATGCATAGACATGAACAAATGTAGACAGAATGTATGCAGACCAGATCAGCACTGTAAGAACACCCATGGTGGCTTTAAGTGCATTGATCTTTGTCCAAATGGAATGACCAAGGCAGAAAATGAAACCTGTCTTGATATTGATGAATGTAAAGATGGGACCCATCAGTGCAGATATAACCAGATATGTGAGAATACAAGAGGCAGCTATTGTTGTGTATGCCCAAGAGGTTGTTGGTCTCAAGGAGTTGGAAGACCCTGCATGGATACTGATGAATGTGAAAATACAGATGCCTGCCAGCATGCGTGTAAGAATACCTTTAGAAGTTATCAATGCATCTGCCCACCTGGCTATTAACTCACACTCAGTGGAAAGACATGCCAAGATAACGATGAGTGCCTGGAGCAGAATGTACACTGTGGGCCCAATCGCATGTGCTTCAACATGAGAGGAAGTTACCAGTGCATCAATACACCCTGTCCACCCAACTACCAACGTGATCCTGTTTCAGGGTTCTGCCTCAAGAACTGTCCACCCAATGATTTGGAATATGCCTTGAGTCCATATGCTTTGGAATACAAACTCATCTCCCTCCCATTTGGAATAGCCACCAATCAAGATTTAATCCAGCTGGTTGCATACACGCAGGATGGAGTGATGCATCCAAGGACAACTTTCCTCATGGTAGATGAGGAACAGACTGTCCCTTTTGCCTTGAGGGATGAAAAGGAGTGGTGTATACAACACGACCACTATGAGAAGCAGAGACCTACCGCATGAGGGTCTGAGCCTCATCCTACAGTGCCAATGGGATCACTGAGTATTCATAGTTTATACAGCTGTGTCTGCCTATCCATACTAAGGAACTCTCCAAAGCCTATTCCACATACTTAAACCACATTAATCATGGCAATCAAGCCCCCTTTCAGATTACCGTCTCTTGAACAGTTGCAATCTTGGCAACTTGAAAATGGTGCTACACTCTGTTTTGTGTGCCTTCCTTGGTACTTCTGAGGTGTTTTCATGATCCCACAATGGTCATATCTTGAAGTATGGTCTAGAAAAGTCCCTTATTATTTTATTTATTACATTGGAGCAGTTACTTCCCAAAGATTATTCTGAACATCTAACAGTATATATCAGGTTTATAGTAGTGTAGCACCTAAGATCATTTTTCTGAAAGTCAAACCAAACAACAAAAAACAAAACAACTGATTCAAA
>NW_016804545.1:923773-926920 GCF_001698545.2 Rhinopithecus bieti | reverse complement strand
CCCGCCTCGGCCTCCCAAAGTGCTGGGATTACAGGCGTGAGCCACCGCACCCGGCCACTACTATATGTTATTTTTATATATTACTTTTGCTAAACTCAGTTTTAGGAGACTTTCTTTTTGTAGATTTCTTGGAATTTTCTATGTAGGCAGTCATCTTTCAACAGAAACTTTATTTCTAATCTGTATGCCTTTTATTTATTTGTCTCGTCTTATTGCGTTGGTCAAGAATTACAGTGCAATGTTGAACAAGAGTGGTAAGAGTGAACATCCTTGCCTTATTCCAAGTCTTAGGAAGAAAGCATTCAGTTTTTCATCATTAACTACTACAATGTTAGCTGTAGACACTGTTGTGTAGATGCCCCTTATTGAGATTTTTCTTTTTATTCCTGGGTTAGCGGAGTTATCTTAGAAGGATGCTGAATTTTACCTAATGCGTTTTCAGCATTTGTTGATAAAACCATGTGGTTTTACCTTTTTAGTCTACTAATGTGGTGGGTTGCTATTAATTTTCAAATATTGAACCAACTTTGAATTATCAGAATGAACACCTTTTGATCTTGGTGTAATATTCCTTGTATATATTGCTGGATTCAACTTACTAATATTTTATTGAGGATTTTTCTCTTTGTGTTCATAAAGATATATTGTTTGGTAGTTTTATTTTCATGTGCCATCTTTGCATGATTTTGGTAGCAGGTTAAGATTGGCTTCATAAAATAAGTTGAGAAGTATTCTGTCTTACATTTTTCCAGAAGAAACTGTGAGAATTGGTATTTCTTCCTTAAATGTTTTGTAGTTTTCCCAGAACTATCTGGGACAGTGTTTTTTTTTTTTTTTTTTTTTAAGATTACAAATACTAATACAATGTCTTCAATAGACATAGTATTATTGAGTTATCAATTTCATCTCGAATGAATATTGGTAGTTTGTGTCTTTCAAGAAATGGTCTATTTCAACTAAGTTGTCAACTTTGTGTGAATAAAGTTGTTTCTAATATCCCCTTAGTACTCTTTTAATGCCTGTGGCATTTATACAACATTACATTATTTATTTTGTTGGTCAAATTATTCCACTTTGACCATGGGAAGTTCCATCAACTTTCTCCTATGTCCCTTTGATATGCCTCCATCATTGTGTATGTGTGCATGCATACATACATGTGTGTGTGTTTGAGCACTTCCTTATTTTCTAGCACTACAAGATGCCCCATGCTCACTTTGTGTATTTCCTGCCCCAGCCCTAGAATCAGGCATTTCTCCAAGGAGCCTTAGTTCCTTTTATTGGAGAATGGTCTTAGAAATCAAGATCTGGGAAGTGGGTACATTCATCCACTGGGGTGTTATTGCTTCTAGGCCCTCTTTTCTGTGAGCAAGGAAATATATGTGTATATTAACATTTGCATATTCCTTTATCTATAAGTATTTCCATATGTAACTGTGTCTATAAGCAAAGCATAAGTTCATTCTGGTTTCCAGCTCTAACACATTACTACACGATTTCTTCTAGCTGCCTCCTCTTGCTTATCTGTAAATCCTACTCCCATAGAGAGAAATCTGGCTCCCACCATCCACCATCAACTTATTTACTTGTTCAATTTCAGTATATACATATAGAAATATCAGAATTCTTAATCTGGTAGGTAGGTTAACAACTTTATTCCCATGGAAAACAACTTTATCAACTAGAGTACAGTACTCTTTTGCCTCCAGTCTTATAGACTCCACTTATTTTCAAGGTAACTTAAGTCAACACATTTTATCTCCATTTGCTTCAGTAGGTTGTTTCATACATTTGTACTACAGTTAGATTATTTTTGCATCTCCTGCATGTCATCCTGAGATCCATCAACCGTCGAAATGAGTTTTTTTAAAGTTTGTATACATTAAGACTTGCTCTTTGTGTTGTAAATGCTGTGGGTTTGGACAAATGCATAATGCCATGTATCCAATAATTTTACAACCCTAATTAATCCCTTGTGTTTCCCTGAACCTTGGCACCCAATGATATTTTTTACCATTGCTGAGTTTTGCCTTTTCCAGAATGTCATATAATTGTAATCATAAAGTATACAGACTTTTCAGTGTTTTTATCACTTAGTAATATGTATTTAAAATTTATCAATGTCTTTTCATGGCTTTATAGCTCTTTGATATAATTCAATAATATTTGATCATATGAATGTATTAGTCTGTTTTCATGCTGCTATAAAGAACTGTTTGAGACTGCATAATTTATAGAGGAAACGGGTTTGACTGACTCAGTTCAGCATGGCTGGGAAGGCCTCAGGAAACTTACAATCACCGCAGAAGGTGAAGAGAAAGCAAGGCACCTTCTTCACAAGGCGGCAGGAAGGAGAAGTGCCAAGCAAATCGGGGAAGAGCCCCTAATAAAAAGATCAGATTTCGTGAGAACTCACTATCATGAGTACAGCATGGGGGAAACCACCTCCATGATTTAACTATCTCCACCTGGTTTCTTCTTTGACACATGGTGATTATAGGGATTACAATTCATGATGAGATTTGAATGGTGAAACAAAGCCTAGCCATATCAATGGATGTACCACAGTTTGTTTATCCATTCACCTACTGAAGGACATTTTGGTTGCTCCCAGTTTTTGGCAATTATGAATGAAGCCATAATGTGCAGTTTTCATGTGCAGGTTTTCGTGTGGATATTGTTTTTAAATTGGTTAAATACCTACAAGTGTGATTGCTGGATTGTGTGGTAAAACTATACTTGATTTTTCAACAAATTGCCGAACTGTCTTCCAAAGTGGTTGTGCCATTTTTGTTACCACCAGCAATGAAAAAGAGTTTATGTTGCTCTGCATTTTGTCACACTGGCAGTCAGAGTGTGAGAGTGTGCATGTGTGTGTGTGTGTGTGTGTGTGTGGTTTTAGCCATTCTAGTAAGTGTACAGTGGTATCTCATTGTTTTTAATTTGCAATTTGACAAATAATATTGAATATATTTTCATATGCTTATTTGACATCTATATCTTTAATAAGATGGCTGTGCAGATTTTTGCCTACTTTTCATTGGGTTGTTTGTTATCTTAGAATTGATATTTATTTCATATATTTCACCAATGACTTCATCTGGTCCTGATTATTAATTATATTAATTATATTAATTAATTATATTA
>NW_016804545.1:906269-922294 GCF_001698545.2 Rhinopithecus bieti | reverse complement strand
AAAAAAAAAAAAAAAAAAAAAAAAAAGAAATATGTTCTTTAACTAATTTCCAGCTTTCTTGTTACTGATTGCTAGTTTAATTCTACTATGGTCTAAGAACATACTTTGCATGATTACTATCTTAAAAGATTTGTTAAATGTGGTTTACAGCCAAGAATGTGGTCTATCTTGGTAAAAGCTGAAGAAAAAAATGTATATTTTGCTATTGTTAAATGGAGCATTTAATGAATGCTAATTACATCAAATTGATAGTGCTGTTCAGGTCAATTACGTACTTACACTGACATTCTGCCTGCTTAATCTATATCAATAAATGAAAGAGGAGTGTTGAAGTCTTCAACTATAATAGTGGAGTTGGCTGTTTTTCCTTTCACTTCTGTCAGCTTTTGCTTCATGTATTTTGATACTTTGTTGTTAAGTTCATATATTCAGGATTGATAAGTCTTTTTGGAGAATTGACTGTATGCAGTGCTCCCTCGACCTTTTTAAATCCCTGATTTTTATTGCTCTGAAGTTTGTTTTCTCTGAAATGTATATAGCTACTTTAGCTTCCTTTTGGTTAGTGATTATATGGTATATCTTTCTCCATCTCTCTCCTTTTTACCTTACCTATTCTTTATATTTAAAGTGAACTTCTTACAGATAATGCATAGCTTGTTTTAAAAAATCATAAAAGAAAAAATGAAGGTAAAATAAGTATTTATTCCCCACTGATCTAAAAGAAACTTTTAAAGTAACAATAGTAACAACATACTGGGTGAAAATTTCAGTATGGACAAGATAAATGAATAACTGCCATGTCATAAGAGATGGGACAAAGTATTGCTTTTCTAAAATGAGCTTCAGTTTTTATCCATTCTGAACTGTCTTTTAATGGATGTTTACAATATTCACATTTAAAGTGACTACTGACATAGTTGTATTAATATCCACCTAGTTTGTAACTGTTTCTAACGGTTGACTTTATTCTTTCTTCCCCATCCTATTTGTCCTCCTCCTCTGGTTTAAAACGAACATTTCATATGATTCTATTTAATCCTGTCTCTTAACATTTCAGTTATACCTCTTTGTAGAATTTTTTTTTAGTGGTTGTCCCACAGTTTGCAGCATTCATTTTTAACTAATCTAAGTCCACCTTCAAATAGAACACTATACTGTTTTCTTTGCAGTACATGTACTTTGTAACAGAGTATTCCCAAATACTTTCTACTATCTCTTATAACATTGCAGTCATTCATTTCCCTTGTCCATATGGTATTATTGGTAAGAACAGGAGGCAGAAAAATTCTAGGCAGAAAAGGGCAGGATCCCTGGCTAAGGCCCCACCTTCAAGCCTGGAAGCATGGCCCAAAGTGAGAACATACATTCCTGTTTTCCCGCTTGAATGTTGCCTTTTCCAAAACCACCCATGGCCAGCCCTGCACCAAATCCTGTACCCATAAAATATCCTGACCCAGCTGGCAGAGGAGAAGCAGCCAAATGTGGAGAGGAGAAACAGCAGCTGAAAATTGGTGAGAAGCAGCTTGACTTCAGAGGGATGGCTTGACAGTGGGACTTCAGAGAAGAGTCTGGTCGGAGAGACTTCAAGGGGAGAATACTTTCCACTCCATTCCCATTCCAGCTCCCTTTCCCGCTGAGAGACACTTCCATCAGCAATAAAATTCCCCACACTTACTATCCTTCAATTCATTCATCTAACCTAATCTTTCAAGGCTATCACACTCTCTGACCTTGTGAAAAAGCAGAGGGTACACTGACCTGTTAAACACATAAGCCATCCATGGACGGCAAAGTTAAAAGAGTGCTGACTGTAACACTACTTCTGGGGCTTTGAGGGGTTGCAGGTACTCCCTCACTAGATGTTGCCATGGCCCGCATGGAGTTTGGCTCCTGCCAGTGCCCAGAAGCACTCGTCTTGGCTCCTGCACTGGCTCAGCTGTGCTCCCCCTCCTGCAAGGGGTAGAGTGCAGCAGATCTGAGCGAGTGATGCCAAGTGAAGCTGCCCAAAGCAGCCAACTAGCTCCAGCGCCAGCACTCCAGTTACCCCCGCCCCCCACCATGAAGGTGTCAGGGAAAACTTCCTGTTTCATTATCACCCAGTACATTGCTCCTACTGTTACTTTAAACAGTTTCTTTTAGATTAATGAGGAATAAGAAAAATAAAAGATCCTTATTTTACCTTCATTTTTTTTCTTTTAGTAGATATGAGTTTCAGGTCTGTTGGCAATGAACAACCTTAGTATTTGTTTGAGAAGGTATTTATTTTATTTTTCCTTCAGTTTTGAAGGTTAACTTCACAGATACATAATTATAGGTCAGTGGGTATTTTTTTTCTTTCAACTTTTAAAAAATTTTGCTCCACTCTCTTCTTGCTTGTATGGTGATGAGAAGTCTGCATAATTATTATTCTGTTCTTCTATAGGTAAGTTTTTATTTTCCCCTCCATGCTCTTGCTTCTTCCAAGATTTTTTCTTAGTTTTTGGTTTTCTGCAGTTTGAATATAATGTGCATAGTTTAGTTACTTTATCATTCATTCTGCTTGATATTTTTTGAGGTTCCTGGATCTGTATTTTAAAGTCTGTCATTGATTTTGTAACATTCTTGGCCATTATTACTTCACATATTTCTTCTTTCTTCTTCTTCTGGTATTCCAATGACAGATAAATTATATACCTTTTAAAAATGTCCCACCATTCTTGGATGCTCTGTTTTTGTTTTCTCATTATTTTTTCTCTTTATATTTCACTTTAGGGAGTTCCCACTGACCTATCTTCAGTCTCACTGATTCTTTCCCCAGCAGTGCCCATTCTATTGATAAGTCTATCAATGGCATTCATTTCTGTTACAGTGTTTTTTATGCCTAGCATTTCCTTTTGATCTTTTCTTAGTGTCTCTCTGCTTTATGTATCTCATGTGCTCTTACATGATGTCTACTTTTTCCATTAGGGCCATTAACATATTTATCATGGTTATTTTATATTCCTTAGCTGATAATTTGCATATCTGTAATATCTGAGTCTAGTTCTGAATCTTGCTTTATCTCTATAGACTGTTTTTTCTTGCCTTTAGGTGTGCCTTCTAATTTTTTTTGTTGTTGTTGAAAGTTCACCCTGTTGCACTGAGTAATAAGAACAAAGGTAAACCTATGATGTGGATTTATTAATCTGGCCAGGAGGTAAGCTGTGTTTAATGTCTGCTATAGATGTCAGAAACTTCAAGTTCCTCTAGTATCCTTATGTTTGTCTCATCCATTGACTTTGAGCTTGTCTCAGTACTTGTCCTCAGAAGAGTCCATCCTTGCAGCTCTTCCAGCTGAAATGCATTGTTATTATACCAGAGCTCTGTTGGTATGGTAGTAAGGTATAGGGAATGAAAAACAGTTTATAATTTTAGGATTAAACCTTCATTTTTTACTTTGCCTATTTTCTCTGAGCTGTGCCCTTCATGGGCATTTCTCCAGTGGTATACATTCTCCCCCAGTGAGAGTGACACAGGAAGGCTAGAGGGAGCTGAAGTGGGAGAAATGCCCTCCCCAAACCAGGACAGGGGTCTAATAATATATTTTCCCCTAAAGAGTAGACCTTTGTTGGAGACCACTCTGGGTATATTTCATAATGATTACCCTTCCTCCCTCTGCAAAAACTACAAGGAGACCTTTTCCAGGATCTTCATGAGAATATGAAGTACCTGATTGTTGCAGGAAGTCAGGGACCCCAAATGGAGGGACCTGCTGAGGCCATGGCAGAAGAACATAAATTGTGAAAATTTCAGGGACATTTATTAGTTCCCCAAATTAATACTTTTATAATTTCTTACCCTGTCTTTACTACAATCTCTGAACATAAATTGTGAAAATTTCATGAACATTTATCACTTCCCCAATCAATACTCTTGTGATTTCCTATGCCTGTCTTTAATTTCTTAATCCCATCATCTTCATAAGCTGAGGCTGGATGTCACCTCAGGACCCTGTGATGATTGCATTAACTGCACAAAGTGTTCGTAAAGCATGTGTGTTTAAACAATATGAAATCTGGGCACCTTGAAAAAAGAACAAGATAACAGCGATGTTCAGGGAACAAGGGAGATAACCATTGGGCCTGACTGCCTGAGGGGCCGGGCAGAACAGAGTCATATTTCTCTTCTTACAAAAGCAAATAGGAGAAATATCACTGAATTCTTTTTCTCAGCAAGGAACAGCCCTGAGAAAGAGAATGCATTCCTAGGGGGAGGTCTCTAAAATGGCCACTCTAGGAATGTCTGTCTTACACGGTTGCAGATAAGGGATGAAATAAGCCCCAGTCTCCTGTAGTGCCCCCAGGCCTATTAGGATGAGGAAATTCCTGCCTAGTAAATTTTAGTCAGACCAGTCAGTTGTCTGGTCTCAAACTCTGTCTCCTGATAAGATGTTATCAATGACAATGCATGCCCAGTGGGACATGAAACTTCATCAGCAATTCTAATTTCACCCTGGTCCTGTGATCTCACTCTGCTCCCATTTGCCTTGTGATATTTTATTGCCCTGTGAAGCATGTGATCTCTGTGACCCATACCCTATTTGTACACTCCCTCCATTCTGAAATCCATAATAAAAACTTGCTGGTTTTGCGGCTTGGGGGACATCACAGAACCTGCTGACATATGATGTCTCCCCCAGACACCCAGCTTTAAAATTTCTCTCTTTTGTACTCTTTCCCTTTATTTCTCAGACCGGCCGACACTTAGGGAAAACAGAAAAGAACCTACGTTGAAATATCGGGGCTGGTTCCCCAATACCTGATAAAATACCTGGAAGCAAAATCCATGAAAGTGTGGGGGCCTCCCTAAGACTGCTGCTCCCAGAGGTGTCACACTCCCACGTTAGTCCACACTCAGCCTCCAGCAATTTGTCAAAACTATCATTTAAATGTTCCCACCAATTTATGGCTCCAGTGGCTTTGGCTCTAAGTAAGCAGATCTCTGCCATGAGTCTCTGGATTTGCTTTTCTCTCCAGATTTTAGGCTAGTGTTTGCCCTGCAATCTCAGTTCTCTGATGGGGGGGGAAAAATAAGAAAACACTGATTCTCAGTTTTTTAGCTTTATCTTGTAAGAATGCTAGTGGTAAATTCTAGATTCTTTATATGTCAGTGCTGAAAATGAAGTCTCTTCTCTCTGTTTTTCATTCCCATTTCTCATTCTCTGCCTTCTTTTGAATTACTTGAACATCTGCATATTTGCATAGTTGCTTTCTTTCCCTTTTTTTGATGTTGTTCTAGAGATTTCAATATATGTACTTCATTTTCAAAGTCTACTTAGAATTATTATTATTATTATTATTTTTATTTTTTATTTTTTAATTTTTGAGACGGAGTCTTGCTCTGTCGCCCAGGCTGGAGTGCAGTGGCCGGATCTCAGCTCACTGCAAGCTCCGCCTTCCGGGTTTATGCCATTCTCCTGCCTCAGCCTCCCGAGTAGCTGGGACTACAAGCGCCCACCACCTCGCCCGGCTAGTTTTTTGTATTTTTTAGTAGAGACGGGGTTTCACTGTGTTCGCCAGGATGGTCTCAATCTCCTGACCTCGTGATCCACCCATCTCGGCCTCCCAAAGTGCTGGGATTACAGGCTTGAGCCACTGTGCCGAGCCTATTATTTTTTTTTGAGATAGAGTCTTGCTCTTGTTGCCCAGGCTGGAGTGCAGTGGCGCCATCTTGGCTCACTGCAACCTCTGCCTCCCGGGTTCAACCAATTCTCCTGCCTCAGCTCCTGAGTAGCTGGGATTTCAGGCATGCACCACCGATGCCCAGCTAATTTTGTATTTTTAGTAAACAGGGGGTTTCTCCATATTGGTCAGTCTGGTCTCAAACTCCCGACCTCAGGTGATCCGCCTGCCTCGGCCTCCAAAAGTGCTGGGATTACAGGCATGAGCCACCACACATGGCTAGAATTAAAATTTTATCACTTCAAGGGTAATTTATAGACCTTACAGACATTTGGTTCTTTAAATTTGTCTCCTTCATATTATTAGTTGTTTTCTCCTTCATATTATTAGTTGTTTCCAACCTACATACATTGGAAACCCCAACAGACAATATTGTAACTTTTTATTTCTACCATTATACATATCTTAATGAACTTAAGAGGAGAAAAAACAATCTATTATATTTATCCAGATATGTATTTTTTTGTTGCTTTTCTTTCCTTCATGAAGTTCCAAGTTTCTCTTTGGTATCACTTCTTTTCTGTTTAAATATCTTTCCTTAGCATTTCTTTTAAAGCAGCACTGCTGTTGATGAATTATCTCCTCGGTTTCCAGTAATTTGGTTATATCTTTGGATGTGGTTTTCGTGGCATTCACTAAGCTTCTTCAATCTGTAAATTTATGTCAGTTGCCAAATTTGAGAAGTTTTCAGCCATTACATATTCAATTTTTTAAAAATTTCTGCAGCAATCTCTTTCCTCTCCTACTGATTTCAAAGACCTGTAGGGTTAGACATTTTTATATTGTTCTACAGATTCTTAAGGCTCTTTTCTCTTTATTAAACAAATGTTTTCCTGTTGTTTACAATAGACAATTTCTTCTGATCTTCTGTTCTAATTCACTGACTCTTTTCTGGGTCGTTTCCATTCTTTCTCATAATTTGAGGTACTCGTTTGGTCACTGTTGCTATTGCCACTGACACAGGAGAGCAGTTTTAGGAGTGTATCTTGTCTCAAAGCAGGACCAGAAAACAAATAAACAAACGGAATTTCATTCATTTTTTTTCTTGTCACCGGGGATTTCCTTACAGGGTCTCTCATTAGAGAAAGAGTTTCTCTTGGAGCATTTTCTGTCTGAATCCACTGTACAGTTCTGGAATTTGGACTGCCTTGAGTCTAAGCTGGAGGATGTAGGAAGAAATTCTTAAAAGTAGGAAATTCATTACTGTATTTGTCTCCTTTCAAGTTTTGGTTTTCCTTTCCAATCTTCCTGCTATATTTACTTTTCAAAGTCTTTCCACAGCTACTTTATGTATTCTGTTCAGAATCTTTTTTTTTTTTTTTTGGCATAATCAGTGGTAGGAATATAGTGATGTGCATTTACTTACTCCATCTTAACTGGAACTAGAATCTAATCTCATCACTTCTGATTTTAATAATTAAATAGTAGATTTAGAAAAAAAAATGTAAAAGATAAAGTTTGACTTTCAACATGCTTCACCTTAATCTCAGTATAAAATTAACATACATTTCTCTAAGTAAATCCACAGTAAAGTTGTAGTACTTTTGTCACAGTACTTTATGAGACAAAAAGTTACATGCACACATTTCTTTTAAAAATGTAATTTTATACAAAATTTCATGATTACTACTATCAAGTATGGTGCCATTATTAATATGAAATTGATTCACACTTGGCAAATGGATATATTTTCAATTATATAAACAAATTTTCACAATCACACCATATTTTTTATCCTTGGACCCACCAGAATACCTAAAATTATAATAGTAATATATATCTCAAAGTAAACTAAAAAAGTTTATAATTGTGCTGAATATTAAGCATTAAGTTAACACAATATGTGAAAACAATGATATTATTATTCAATTTAAAAGAAAAGGAAATTTATTTAATTTCACAATTCTAATGTAAGAATATTCAATTGCTCAAAACATATGTTGTACTTGAAAGGTAAGTATTCTCTAATTTTTCTTACAGGAATTCAAATTGCTTTTATTCATATGTTTGAGTCTATAGTACACTGTCCAATATTATAGTCACTAGTGACACATGGTTATGCAAATTAAAACTAAATAAAATTAAAAATTTAGTTCCTCAGTCACATGAGCCATGATTTCAAGTGCTCAACAGCCACATGTAGCTAAATGGCCACCTTTTAGACAGTGCCACCATCAAACATTTCCATAATCACAGAAAATTACATGGGCAAAACTGGGCAACAGGAACACACATAATGCTGACAGATATACCACTTTTTAAACTAATCAGTTACCTCTATAATCTCTGGTTTCCTCTTCTGCTGAACAAGATCATCAATAACTTCCCTGACTATATCACTAGTTTTGTGTGTGGCTCAACTAAGAGAATATACATGAAACTGCTTTGTAAACTGTATTACATTAATACATCTGATTAATAACTATATGACTATTATTTATTTAAAGACTATTATTTATTTAAACAACCAAACTGTTCAAACAAGATTTTAAAAAACGATTCTGTTGTAATATTTGAGCATGAAAGTGGTGGGTATGCCATAGCAATCAATTTCTGCAATTTGGACAGAATGCTCTAGACCCAAATGAACAATTCCAGTGAAATCAAGACAATATTATTCTTCAACATGAAAGCTGTCAGTTCTATGTGTCCTATATTGTCTAAAAACCTTGTATGCTAAAACATCTTTTTTTTAAAATTGTGCTTTTTTGCAGCTAAGGTGCATACATTACAGAAATAATTCTAACCAACATGGTGGAACCCAGTATCTACTAAAAATACAAAAATTAGCTGGGCATGGTGGTGGGCGCCCGTAATCCCAGCTACTCAGGAGGCTGAGGCAGGAGAATCGCTTGAACCTGGGAGGTGAAGGTTACAGTGAGCCGAGATTGCGCCATTGCACTCCAGCCTGGGTGACAACAGTGAAACTCCATCTCAAAAAAAAAAGAAAAAGAAAAATTTTTTTTTAGACTGGAATAGACTGGAATCTGAGCAATCCTGAGCAAAGCCTCTTTATTTTTCACAAAATGTAAAATGTGGCTAATTGGCTTTCTTTAAATAAAAAATTCCCACTAAGTACATATTTATCCTTAAAATAATTTTATGATTTAAATATAGGAAATATTATATTTTCTTCAAAACACAAAATACATTCACTGGAAGTACTTAGAAAATAAAGTAGTAAATATCAAGTTAGGAAAACAGTAAATATAGTCAATTGAATGTGTTAGCAAAATAACTTTTCAAAAGTCAGAGTCCAACAGAAAATAAGAACTATATGTATTGTCTATAGCTATCAAATATAAGAAAAAGAAAAAACCGACAAAATTCATATTTATCTCACAGACACAGTAAAATAGCTCAGTAATGTGCCAGGAATAATTAGACTTTTATGGCAGATGATTAATTGTTTTGAACTCATGCTGTTTATCTAATTAAACTATTAGTAATACCAGCAGGTAAATTAACTTCATACTTCTTTTCTGGAAAGATAGATTTTTAATACTGATACAGTTGAGCAACCCTCCTGCAGAGCTGAATACACAAGCATTTTGTTTTCAATTTTGTTCTTCTTTCCAACAAAGAAATGCTTTAGCTTAATGTCGTATAGGTAATTTTAAGGAGCAGGGGAAAAGTAGGATGCTTATTAATGATAAGCTTAAATCACATACAGCTATTTTAAGATTTTATTTGATAGATTACTATCTTGTGATTGTTCAATTTAGCAGATAATTCTACTCTTTGGTCTTCCTCCCTATTTATCTTCATCTTATGTACAAATGTACATTTTCTATAATGTATTTCAGGTAACATACACAGCTGTCAAGACCTGAAGTATAAAGAAAATAGGAACTTATAGAAAGATGGAAGAAGAGTATATCAAGCAGATGAAACTGGGAATTAAAGACACAGATACAGGAATAAGGCAAAAACAGTATGACTACTAGAAAGAGAATGGATTCAGAAATTTTCTGTGTAGGTGGAAGGTAAGAATGGAAACACAAAAAATAGTTAAGGACTACTGTAAAAGCCCAGGCAAGAGATGATGGACACCTGAACTGAGGTTGTGGTGGGAAAGAAAAATAGACAGATTTCATATATATTTTTGAAAAACAGGGAGATTTGATGATTCATTGAACCTAAAAATAAAAGTAATCAAAGATAATTCCTGTGTTTTTTTTGGCTTGAGCATGTGGGTAAGTAGTGATGCCAGTTATTATTAAGTTGAGGAAGGGTGAGGAAGTGATATAGACAGGAGGCAGGGAAATACTGGGTAGAAGAGGGCAGACCCCAAAGAGGGCCACATTCTCAAGCCTGGACCTGCAGCCCAAAGTGAGAACATGTATTCCTGTTTTCCTGCCCAAATTTGCCTTTTCCAAAACCATGCTGGCTGGCCCCACCTCCCCATCCTGTACCCATAAAAACCCCAAGCTCCACCAGCAGAGTGGTAGAGTGGCAGAGGAGAGAAGAGAAGCAGCAGAAGGATATAAAAGAGAAGCAGCTTGACTTCAGAGGAACAGCTTGACAGCAGGACTTCACAGAAGAGTTCATCAGGGGACGCCAGAACTCCAGGGGAAGATCACCTTCCCACTCCATCCCCTTTCCAGCTCCCCATCCTGCTGAGAGCCACTTCTACTGCTCAATAAAATCCTCCACATTCACCACCCTTCAATTCATTCGTGTGACCTTATTCTTTCTGGATGCCAGACAAGTACTCGGGTACCAAGAGGGCGGGTGCAAAATGCTGTCACCCTGATCCTCCATTGATCTGTTAAACACTTAAGTTGTCTGTGGGTGGCAAAGCTAAATGAGCACATTGTAACACATGCCCTCTAGGACTCCAGAGGTCACAGGTTCCCCGCCCCTCCCTGCTTCCCACCACCCACTGGGAAGCTGCCATGGGACTGCCCAGGATTCTACTCCTGCGGATGCCCAGAAGAACTTGTCTCAGTCCCTGCACCCACTCACCTGCATGCTCCCCTTCCCATAAGAGGTTGAGAGCTGCAAGCTGAGTAAACAAATCAATACCTTTGTGAGTCCCATGAAGGGGTCAAGGGAACTATCCCATTTGGAAGGAAGGGGCTGGAGGGGTGTTGTAATAAAACATTCTATTGGACATATTAAATTTGAGATGCTTACTAGACATTCAAATGGAGATTTCAAAAAGATAGCTGAATATGAGCCTGAAACACATCACTGCCTTCTAAATTTTATTTTAATCATACGCATATCTGTTAACAACTAGTTTATATTTCTGGTTGTATTAGGGAAGAAAGATGGTTTAAATTTTCTTTAACTATTAAGTAGATCCTCCTCTTAATTGTGACTGAGTCTTGAAATGCATACCAAAGGTCATAGGCTGTCTGTCCTTCCTCTTCTTTCTAAACTCCCAGTGAATTTCTGATAAGCAGAATGCTCCCCCTATTAATTCCATCTACTACCTAGAAACTGTGGATATGTTTCAATATATGCCTAACCGGACTTTGTGAATGTAATTAAGGCTACTAATTAGTGACTAAATAGATTCTCCTGGATTACTTAGGTGGGCCCAATCTAAAAACATTTGCTCTTGAAAGCAGAGAACCTTGTCCAGTTAGGAGCAGAAGAGAGCCATGGCAAGATGTCATGAGATTCCACGTGTGAAAAGGATCAACACACCATTACTGGCTCTGAGATAAAGTAGAAGCACCAGAGAGAGGGCTCTAAGAGCTAAGGGAGCCCCCTAGATGACAGTCAACAAAGAAACAGAGACCTTAGTCCTATAACCATAAGGTGCTGGATTCTGCCAGAAATATGGATCAGCTCGGAAGTAAATTCTTCCTCAGAAACTCCAGATAAGAGCCTGTCAGAATTCTGACCTACAGAACAGTGAGATAATAAATGGGTGTTATTTTAAGCCACTACATTTATAGTATTTTGTTATAGCAATAATAGAAAATTAACATAAGACTTAAATGTAATAAGGTGATGGGGATGAGGAAAGTGGGATTGTATTTCCAGAGTACTAAAATGTATGAAATATGGACATGTGAAACTCCTAGTCATGGTTGATGCGGGCACTGTCTCCCTTTAACACTTAGGGCCTTTTGTGTTGATGAGAAAATTTCATTGATCTATTAACGCCCTAGCCAAGACTATGGCCAGGTAGTCCCATAACTAAATCTCCATAGATGGGCTTCCTAAATACCTGAAATGTGAAGATGAAACTTCTCCCCTCAACCACCACTACCACCACAGAAATGGTGCAGGGCATGGGATAGTCACTCTTTTCACTCGCATGAGAACCTCAAGAGCATTGATAAGGGCAAACTTCGAACCTCAGACATTTACTGGACTGCCAGTGTAGTTGCCCTGACTGCACAGCATAAGGAGGTGAAGGTAGGGGGCTATAGACAGCAACATTACAAATGTCCAGTTTTAAAAAACACATATTTCCCCTTCACCCATAATTACTACCATAGAAACCCAATTTTCACCATTCAAATAATAACGTGACAACCTCACTCTTCAGGTAATGTGTAAAAAAGCATTCTGGATACGAAAGGCTGTAAAGCTGTACTAATACAAAATGAAAAAAACTTCAGGTAAACCAGTAGTCAAAAATCATGCACAGAAGTTTCATTTACACAAGATGACTTTCTCCTAGCTAACTCCTACTTGTTAACCAAAGTTTAGTTCAATGTTATTTCTTCTCTTCTAGTTCCTAAAATATATTAACACCCACATTATTGTACTGACCACATTGTAGTAATTGCATGCTTATACTTCCAACTCTGTGAGCTTCTCAAATCATTTCTTACCAGAATCTAACACAATGATGATCACACAGTATGCATTCAATACATGTTTTTGAATCGATTAATTTCAAGATACCATAGCTCTTTTATGAGACAGCTTTAGGTATCTAAAAGATGAGTCACAGACAGACAGAAATAGAGGCCCTTCATTAGGACCCAGTATATCACATGTATTTCTACACTACTTTCGGGAGCTATGCATTTCCAGTCGTCAATTTCTCTCTTTTAATTTAATATTATTGAGTGTAAAAATGTTAAGAAAATACAAAGCTTACTGCCTAGAACATTTTGGAATTCATTTATATTAGACTATGTAATATATTCTAAATGTTGTAAGATTGACTATAACAATGCTAACTTATTATATGTCAGGTATCATTCTAAGTGTTTTACATGAAGTAAATAAGGCATTTATTCCTCACAACTATCTACCTCTACATTGGATATTATTATCCCATTTTCCAGAGGGACAAAGAGGTTAAGTGTGTTGCAAAAGGTCACAAATTGCAACATTCTATAGAGTTCTACTTTATTTTCTCTATCCCTCTCCAAGAAGTTTATCAAACCAATTTTAAATGAATTACATTCCCAAAAGTTTTAAGCCTTCCCAATTTTTTAAATAAATGGCAATATATAGAAGTGTCATGAAACTAGAGGTTTAAAATTACTAAGATTTTGTTAGTACTCTGCTGTTGTACATATGGTTTCTCCTTTTTCTTTAGAACTCTGGTAAGTGATTATTGAACCCAACACTAGCTTCTCTATAAGGAACTGGTGCTGATTTCAGTAACTTTCATTTCTATATCACTCTTCAAGTAACTTTCTTATGGTGATTCTGATAAATAGCTAACAAAGTTGATATAGTTTTAATATCAAGTAATATCTGAAGAAACTTTAATATTGCAGAAAAGTCAAAATTAACTACAACTCCATCCTCTGGGAGAAACAATCTCATACATCACTATGTGGTATCCTATTCCAATAAATTCTAACACATTTTAGAACTATGAAATAAATGTGAGCCTGAGGCACTAGAACTACATTATAGCTTAAACTGACACTGTTTGAAATCACCCAGGCCCCAAATGTATGGTCTGCTGCCAACCACGGCAGAACAGTTACATGACACTTATCTCACAGTATTATAAGCTATGAAGTCAGCCAGAAGGTGGCAGAATGGGGCCATTTAGGCTTCACATACATACCAGAAAAATCTTTTATTGTCATTACCTTAAATTTTGGCAATATAAGATAAACACAATTTTAGGTTCTTATACAAATAAAAGTGTAATGTACTAGAAATATGCAATAACATCATTTTATTTATACAAATCAAACTATAAAATTCTCACATAAACTGCCATATCAGAAACTAATACCCATTTTCCCTCTCTCATAAATCTATTTATACGACCCATGAAAAAACTAAGTCTTCGAAAGTTCCCCCATATAATTCCAAAACGTCCTTTTAATTCACTAACAATTTAATGGAAAAATACTAGTAAACATTACATTACATTATATTTAATTTGGTAAGTTCAATCATAATTATATAATGGCAAGGTAAAATCTTTTATAACATCTCATGTAACTTTTAAGAAAACAATTGTTCTTATATTGGATTTAATGGAGTTTACACACTATGACTTAATATATGGCAGATTAGCCATATTATTCTTCTATTACATTTGACTGCTTACAATGGATCTGTTTATTTCTGCATTCCTGGTACCTATCACAGGACTTAGAACACATAAACCCTCAATTGAGAAACACTTGCTTAATTGACTGTAAGATTTCAAACAGAAAACTGAAGGCCAAAAGCAATTAAGCAGACAGCTAAAACACCAACTTGTATTAACATGGTTATTTTTATTTTTCCATCAAGTGACCAGCCTTCCCAAATGAAAAACAAAACGACCTACAGAAACGAGATTTTAAAGCCAGATCTGCCAACATTAGCCTATTTACATCAGAGGGAGAGGTTGAAGAGTGCTGGAGAGAATTGTTTTGGAGGAGTTACGAGGTATGCAACACATTTAGGGAAGGAGGTCACCCTTACCTCAAATCAACTGAGAGGCTTCAAGGGAACCACTCAGAGACTTAACATGTACCCTATCCACTAGGGTTTATAAGAGTTAGGGGCTGTTTTGGGGGACTCACCAAATGTACAAAATGTAAATGTACTAAATGGTAGATAAAAACCACCTCTGCACAGTGGCAGAGTGAAAAGAGTTGTGTTGTCAGGGGGCTCAACTTGGAATAGCAGGGAAAATACATTTATGTCCCATAGACCCCAGAAAAGACAGTGTGGGCAAGGGAATCATAAGTGGCCAGCCAGAGGAGAGGCCTTCTCTCACAAAGGGAACTGAAATCTGAGGGCCACAGTAGGTTTACTGTGAAGCTAACAGAGATTAAATTTCAGGACCTCTCAAGTGCAGGCGACCCTTCTAATACCCTGGGAGAGATTCTAGCATTGTGTTCGCAAGAACACATGCTTTTGTAAGATTTGCAAAAGTAAGATATTTTAATAGCAATTGGTTGAGATTGCTGTCTCTTTTCTCTCCAACTTCCCCTTCTTCACACTTTCCATTATGTCAGGTGCTAATGGAATGGAGCCAGGCATTTTAGAGATCTGGATAAGGGAAAGTTGAGGTGGTAATGTACAGTTTTAGCTACAACTGGCAAGAAGTTTGGGGATTTTTCAATTAAAAAGTAAAAAATGACAGACTCATGATTTGAATGTGTTACATATATAATGTATATGAGTATATATGTATAATATATGAATGTATATGAGGAGTACCTCCTTTTTCATCTTCAAATTTATGTATTAAAAAACCAAGATAAATTTAGAAGAAACATAATGAAATATGAAACAGATTATAAAGATGAGACATAAAAATGTTCCTATATAGAAAAGTGAATTCAAGTTATTTTGTATAACAAATACACTAAATTATGAAAAAAGGAAAAATTACAAATAGAAATAATGAATAGGCATGTTGTTTCATAATGTAATTAATGAAGATAATTATGAGCATGTTAGAAAAGATGCTTAAGTCTCTTGGCAATTGACACAAAATAGTAACAATAACAAAGATACATAAAATTAGTGATAGCTAGTACAAGAACATTAAAGATAAACTATTAGTGAATATTGTTACTTCAAAATTACCTAAGATCAAGATTTGAAAAGTCCTGAAATCTTGTAGCTCATATACAAAAGAAACTTCTCAGGAACCATTACATGGTGTTTCTTCAACCATAAAAAACAAGTATCTGGGAACCAGAAGGTGGATGTGGGAGTGGTAGATATCACCACCCTATTTCACTGAATCTATGACTATCAATTATAAAAATCATCATTATATCATGTACCACTAATAAAAAAAGAAAAAACTGCAGTAATTAAACTATGAGATACTTTGTCAGTTATAAATTTTCCCTATTAAGAGAGAACTATTTTTGATTTATTTAGATACAACTTTTTCATTTCTTTTTCTTTTTTTTTTTTTTTTTTTTTTTT
>NW_016804545.1:882835-906017 GCF_001698545.2 Rhinopithecus bieti | reverse complement strand
TGGGTTTACGCCATTCTCCTGCCTCAGCCTCCCGAGTAGCTGGGACTACAGGCGCCCACCACCTCGCCCGGCTAGTTTTTTGTATTTTTTTAGTAGAGACGGGGTTTCACCATGTTAGCCAGGATGGTCTTGATCTCCTGACCTCGTGATCCGCCCGTCTCGGCCTCCCAAACTGCTGGGATTACAGGCTTGAGCCACCGCGCCCGGCCAAGATACAACTTTTTAATATCACTCTTATACACATACAAAGTGAAAAAAATTTTAATTTGTTAAGAAATGCCTAAAATGCTTTCATATTCATAGTCTGACTCTTCCAGACTATTTTTTGATGCACAGTCATTATTGTGTGTTTTTACACAATTATCGTTCTTTATGATATCAAAAATATTGGTACAGTATTTCTTGAGGTACTCTACTACCATCTCCTATATTTCCTTCCAACCTGCTGATACTCATTTTCATGTTTGTGCATGCACAGACAATAACAAGCACATCACAAGAATTGCCTGACTGATGTCATCATTTTAGGAAGCATCCTAATTTCGAATACATGAAAATGTGAGACAAAAGTATGTATGTTAAAAGTAATGAACTATAGTATCATAAGTTAACCATTTGAAAATTTTCTACTTCTTGTCTCTGTAACTTTGGACTCTAATAGTTGAGAAACTTTAATACCCTTGGAAGTACTCTTCAAGAAATATGAATTTAGAAGTACTCTTCAAGTATGGGAAGTACCTGTAACAATTAATCCCTTGAACCAGAAGTTTAGAGTGCCAGATGGGTATTCTGGTCACATTTCACTGAAAAATACAGGCCAGAAAGGAAAGTTATTTCTGTTTGGGTGATTAATCCTGGTTATTACTGAGACATAAAGTTGTGTTATAGACAGAGGCGGAGTACCTTCTTGTAATTTGCATATTGAGTGTAAAAACAGAGAAGACTTCAGTATTCCAATACAGGAAAAACTACCACGGTCTCAATTATTCAAGAATGATGGTCTAAACTACTACTCTGAAAAAGAACTCCTTCTACACTTACATGCTGGCAGTGGGAAATTTACAGCAACTTCCAAACAGAACAAGGACTATAGCAGCTACCCATAAATGCCACCTTGCTATGCTATATATGTTCCTTTCTGTTTCGATCAGTTTGAATAGGGTCTCTGCTTCTTGCAACTGAAAGAAACTCGTTAAATACATATTCCAAAAATAAGAATATTTCTTAGATTATCCTACTTTTGATACATATGTCAACTTTATATACTTTTGGTATATAAACTCACCTCTAGGAGCTGCTAGGTAACAACAGAAGTGACTTCCCACCTTCCTCAACTGAAGAAGTAAATATTATAATAAGTGATCCTTAAGTTCCCTCTGTTACCAAGCAGAGTCCTAGGTTTTTCTACCACAGTCACTGATGCTGTGTTTCAAAGGTCAGTGTCCTTGGTGAGGAGCTGTTGTTTCACTCTTTCTGCTGTGCTCAGGTTTGCAATGCCATTTCCCAGGCTTTCTTCTTCACTTTAAGCTTTATATCAGGTAACCAAAGAGAATTATGGCTGTTTTATATTTGTTTCTTAGATTTTTTTCTTTTGTCACTCTTATTCCCAGCACCCAGAAATACTATTATTGATATTTTGGAATATTTGCTTCAAGTCCATATTTCTGTCTGTAATATTAAAATGTATATATTTTGAATATATTATCTATTTGAAAGTTATAAAATTACAAATAATGGGATTTTGGTACAAGATGGCTGAGTAGAGATGTGAGACACCTGCTCTCTCCAGAAAGAAGAACCACAATTATGAATAGATAATCATACCATGAATAGAACATCTAGGAAAGAACACTAGAGTACAATGGAGAACACACAGGGAACATTTGAGGCACAGAAGGAAAAGGAAGCAAGTAGCCAAGTTGGTCAAGATTGGCTGGGAGCCTAGAAGGGCTCCATATTACAGGGACAGCCTAAGTGACAGAACTGTAGCAGTTCACATCTCTGCCACAGACTGCTGTGAACTAAACCTCAGTAGAACTCCTCTACCAACAGGAACACTGAAACTAGCATGACTGGTGGATTGGAGATTATGTGAAGGCATTACAACAGACAAGGAATTCATGCTGGCTCACTCACTCCCACCTAGGCATGAACAGCTGCAGCAAGGTGCCATTTTGAGAGCAGAGCCATCACGGGAAGTTTTGCAGCAATAAATGTCTATTATCAAAAAAGTAGAAAGATTACAAATTAACATATAACAAGATACTTCAAGAAAACAGAAAAGCAAGAACAAATTAAACCCCAAATTAGCTGAAGAAAAGAAACAAAGTCAGAGCAGAAGTAAATGAAATAGAGGCTTTAAAAACAACATAAAGGATCAACAAAAGTTTAGTTCTTTGAAAAGGTAAACAAAATTGATAAACTGCTAGCCACAGTAACCAAGAAAAGAGAAGATACAAACAAACAAAATCAGAAATGAAAAAGCAGACATTACAACTGATACCACAAAAATACTAAAGATCATCAGAGACTATTATGAACAACTAAATGCTGACACACTGGAAAACCTAGAGAAAATGGATAAATTCCTGGAAACAAACAACTTACTAACATTAAATCAGGAAGAAATAGAAAATCTGAGTAGTTCAATAACAAGTAGAGAGATTGAATCAGCAATAAAAAGTATCTCAATAAAGAAACGACAAAGACTGGATGGATTTACAGCTGAATTCTACCCAATGTACAAAGGATAACTAATACCAATCTTCCTGAAGCTATTCCAAAAGATCAAAGAGGAAGAAACACTCCCTAACTCATTCTACAAGGTCAGCACCAATCTGATACCAAAACCTGACAAAGAACAAAAAAAAGAAAACTACAGGTCAACATCTCTGCTGAACAGACACAAAAATCCTCAACAAAATACTATTAAACCAAATCCAATAGCACATCAAAAAGATAATACGCTATAATCAAGTGGGATTCATTCTGGGAATGCAAGAATGGTTCAACATATGCAAATCAATAAATGGGATGTACCACATCATCAGAAAAAATCATATTATCTCAATGCATGCAGAAAAGACATCTGAAAAAAAAACCCTCAACATCCCTTCATAGTAAAACTCAACAAACTAGGCATAGAAGAAACATATCTCAAAATAATAAAGGCCATACATGCCAAACCCACAGCTAACATCATAATAAACGGCGAAAAGCTGAAAATCTTTTCTCTAAGAACTAGATCAAGAGCAGGATGCCCACTTTAACTACTATTATTCGACATACTGCAGGAAGTCCTAGCCAGAGGAAACAGGCAAGAGTAAGAAATAAAAAGGCATCCAAATTGGAGAAGAGGAAGTCAAATTGTCCCTTTTAGCTGATGATATGATTTTATAGCTAGAAAAACCAAAGACTTCACCAAAAACTCCCTGATTTGATGGATGAATTCAATAGAGTTGCAGGAGACAAAATCAACATTCAGAAATCAAAAGCATTTCTATACACCAATAATGATCTAGCTGAGAAAGAAATAAAACCAATCCTATTTACAATAGCTACAAAAAGAATTCCTAAAAATAAATTTATCCAAGAAGGTGAAAGAGCTCTACATTTAAAACTGTAAAACACAAATAAAAGAAATTGAAGATGAAAAAACATCCATGCTCATGAATTAGAAGAATTAGTACTGTTAAAAATGACCATACTTCCCAAAGCAATCTACAGACTCAAGGTAATCCATATCAAAATACCAACATCATTTTTCACAGAATTAGAAAAAATAATTCTAAAATTCATATGCAACCTAAAAGGAGCCAAAATAGCCAAAGCAACTCTGAGCAAAAAGAACGAAGCTGGAGCATCACATTACCTGATTTCAAAGTATATTAGAAGGCTATAGTAACCCAAACAGCACAGTATTGGTATAAAAAAAGACACATAATGGAACTAAATAGAGAACCCAGAAATAAAACCACATATTTACAGTCAATTGATCTTCGACAAACCTGACAAGAGCTTCCACTGGGGAAAAGACACTCTCTTCAACAAATGGCCCTGGGAAAACGGAATAGCCACATGCAGAAGAATGAAACTAGAACCCTATTTCTCTCCACACAGAAACATCAACTCAAAATGGACTACAGACTACATAAGACCGAATTATAAAAATACTAGAAGAAAACCTAGGAGAAACTCTCCTGGACATTGCTCTAGGCAAAGAATTTTTTTTTTTTTTAATTTTTTTTATTTTTGAGACGGAGTTTCTCTCTTGTTGCTCAGGCTGGAGTGCAATGGCATGATCTCCGCTCACCGCAACTTCCGCCTCCTGGGTTCAAGCGATTGTCCTGCCTCAGCTTCCCAAGTAGCTGGGATTACAGACATGCACCACCACGCCCAGCTAATTTTGTATTTTTAGTAGAGATGGGGTTTCACCATATTGGTCAGGCTGGTCTTGACTTCCCAACCTCAGGTGATCTGCCCGCCTCGGCCTCCCAAAGTGCTGAGATTATAGGCGTGAGCCACCGCGCCCAGCCTAGGCAAAGAATTTACAACTAAAACCTCAAAAATACAGGCAACAAAAACACCAACAGACAAACAAAACTTAATTAAACTAAAAAGCTTCTGCACAGAAAAAAAAAATAATCAGCAGGGTGAAGAGACAACCTGTTGAATGGGAGAAAATACCTGCATGCTACTCATATGCAACAGGGAACCAACATCCAGAATATAAGTGAAACTCAAATAACTTAATAGGAAAAACATAATCCCATTAAAAAGCAGGTAAATGACATGAGTAGACATTTTGCAAAAGAAGACAAACAGCCAACAGGTTTATGAAAAATGCTCAACATCACTAATCATCAGAGACATTCAAATTGAAACTTTAACTAGATATCACTTTACTCCAATCAGAATGGCTATTATTTAAAAAAAAAAAAAAAGTAGCAGCTATTGGAAGGATGTGGAGAAAAGGGAATTCTTACACATTTTTGTAAGAATGTAAATTAGTACTGCCACTATGGAAAATGGTGTGGAGATTTCTCAAAAGCCTAAAATCAGAACTATCATATGATCCAGTAATCCCACTACTGGGTATCTACCCAAAGGAAAAGAAGACAGTGTATCAAAGAGTATCTGCACTTGTGTGTTTATTGCAGCACTATTCACAATAGCAAAGCTATGGAATCAACCTAAATGTTCACCAATGTCTAAATGGATAAAAAAAATGTGGTATATATGCAGAACGCAATATTACTTGGCCATAAAAAAATGAAATCTTCTCATTTGCAGCAATATGGATGGAACTGGAGGTCATTATTTAAAGTGAAATAAAATATTTGATCATATGGAGGAAGAGAATGGAAAGAAACAGCAGAGACTGGGAAGGGTGACTAGGACGGAAGGGGAGGAGAGCAGTGAGGCTGAAGAGAAGTGAATTAAAGGGTACAACCGTATAGTAAGATAGAAGGAATATATTCATTGTTTGATAGCAGAGTAGGGTAAGTAAGCAAAAATACATTGTACTTGGGTGATTGACACTCTAAATACCCTGACTTAATCACTATAATTTACATACATGTAACAAAATTCACGTTACCCCATAAATTCACAAAAGCAAAAAAAAAAAAAAAAAGACACTACAAATAACGCTAAAGACCCTCCTGATTACTATCCACCTCTTAATTCTCCTTCTCTGCCCTTAGAAACAACCACTATTCTGAATTTGCTTATAACTTTCAAATGTCTTTTTTATACTTTTATATACATGTTTACGTGTAAAACATATACTGCTTTACTTTTCTAATTTGCCTGGATGGTATCATGCTCTACATATTTTGCAAACTACTTTTTTCAAATGTACTATATTTTACCTGCTTCTTTATTGATGGGCTTTTAGATTATTTCTAGTTTCCAGTATCACAAGTAATTAAATAATGGACATCGTGTTCATGTCTGTTTCTTTCTGTTTCCATTTTGTTTCTCCTAACATGACATACCTGTACCCTGATTTCTTCCAGCTCTCCTTCCTACAAGTGTTGGTCTACCATCCCAGGTTACAGTAATGTTTATAAAGTCCCTAGCTATTAATCATTTTAACAGTTTTATTGAGATAACTTATGTACCACAAATTTCACCAGTTTTAAATGGAAAATTTGGTGATTTTTAATAAGTTGTGAAATGGTTGCCATAATTTAATACTGCATCATTTTTCTCATCATCCCAGAAAAGGAGCCTCATTCCCATTTGTGGTAATTTTCCATTCTCACCCCTAGCCCTGAGCAAGCACCAGTCTACTTTCTGTATCTACAGATTTGTCTTTTCTTTTCATATAAATGAAATCACACAATGTGTGGTATTTTGTGTCTTACCTCTTTCATTAGCGTGTTTTTGAGGTTTATCATGTTGCAGCATGTATTGATTCCTTGTTCCTTTTTATTGTTGAATAGTATTGAATTACACGGATAAGCCATATTCTCCTTATTCACCAATTGTTGCCACTGTATGGTAACTAAGAATAATGATGCTATGAATATTCAAGTACAAATTATTGTGTGGAGGAGTGTTTTTAGTTCTCTTGGTTATTTTTCAAGAAGTGCACATTGCTGGGTATGGCAATCTGATACTTAACATTTTAAGAAACTGTAAAACTGTTTCCAAAGCAGCTGTATCATTTTATATTTCCACCAGCAATGTCTGAGGGTTCCCATCTCTTTGCATCCTCACCAATATGTCTTTTTTGGATACATACTTCATTTTGAACATGTATAAGTGTTTCTACTCAGAAGATACCTAACAGTAGAATTCCTGGGTCACAGTTTATATCCATTTTCATTTTAACTAATATAACCAAATTGTCTCAGGAATGGCTATCCCAATTTACATTTGACATACTTGTCATATGTGATACTATGTGACTTGTTCATCTTTGCTAATCTGGTGAATAAAAAAAGGTACCTCATTTTAAATCATATTTCACTGATCACTAGTGAAATAAAATATTTTCATATGTTAATTGATCATCTAAATTTCATATTTAGTAATTTATCCATTTATATCCTTTGCTATGTTTTTCTATTTCAGTTTTAGTCTCTTTATGTTGACTTATAAAATGTTCCTTATTCTGGGTATTAATCCTCTGTCAGTTTTACTCTTGGAAAATATTTCCTACTAACCTCCTTAAGGAATTTCGAACACTGTATCTCAGAGTTCTCCCATGTAAAAACATTCCTCTGTCACTCAGTCACTTAGGTTTCTTGATTCCTGTGCCTAAGACTTTGTCAATCCTAAGAGTACCTTCCACTGGTTTCTTGGGAGCCCTATCAGGCACATACAAATAAGATACCTTGCTACTTGCCTTTCTTGGTAGGACATGTGAATTAGACTCCCCTTTAAGACCTGTACTAGTCTGGATCGTTAGTTGCAAAAATGTAAAATAAAAACTGACGCTAGTCAATTTAAGCAGAAAATGAATTTATTAGATTGAGTACATATGAAATGGATGAGAAGACTAAAAAATCAGATTTAGCCAGGAACCAAATGAGGCAAGACATAGTTAAAAAGTATGGCCAGGCATGTTGGCTTATGCCTGTAATCCTAGCACTTTGGGAGGCCGAGGCAGGTGGATCACTTGTGGTCAGGATTCGAGACCAGACTGGCCAACATGGTGAAATCCCATCTCTACTTTAAAAATTACAAAAATCAGCCAGGCACTGTGGCGCATGCCTATAATCCTAGCTACTTGGGAGGCTGAGGTAGGAGAATCGCTTGAACCTGAGAGGTAGAGGATGCAGTCAGCACCACTGCACTCTGGCCTGAGAGACAGAGTGAGATTCCGTCTCAAAAAAAGGAAAAAAAAAAAAAAGCTGTCCAACTTAGGACACCATCTACTGTGAAATGAACACCTGCCTCCAATGCTGATGGCAATGTCACCAATGGATATACATTACTGCATCACTATATTCTCATTCTGTAAAACTCATCATTTAATCTTTTGTCTTTGAGTTAGGCTCACAAGACTCACTTGCAATATTGGTTTCTTATTAATGTAACAAGTAAACTCTGGCCTGAAGGTAAAGTACACAGTTGTAATTATTTCCAGGGACATAGTCTTCTTGACTACTAAGTAGCTGTATTTTGATGCTATTTTCCCAATCTTATATTAGAAATAAACACTAAATAAAAATTGTAAGCAATAGTTGCCACATCATTCTCTGGGGTCAGTAGAGATGTTTTTGCAGTCGTTTCTAGATATATGTATGTAAGTTGTTATGACTAAAGACACAAATCACTCTGAAAAATATCTCGGATCTATGCTTTTACCTTCCAAGTAATTGTATTCATTTATTCATCAAGTACTTGTTGAGTGACTACCATGTACCAGGCAGCATACTATATGCTAGATTTCTGTGATGAGCAAAAACAGACATAGATCAGTGAAGAGAATGAACTGTAAAAAAAGTAATATAACTGTATAAGTGTATGAAAACATATGAGACCCTACTGTAGTGTGGTAAGATCAAAAAAGGCTTTCCAGAAGGCATAATGATTGAAACAAAATGTGAAGAATGTGAAGAACAGTTAATCTAGCAAAGAGGAAGGAAGTAAAGAGTCTTCCAGGAAGGAAAGACTATGGGTCAAGGCCTTAAGAAAGCCAAGTACAGGGGTAAATTTTGGAAATGATAGTTTTATTTTGAAGTTTTAAAATTTTACTTTTTATATGAAAGATATTTCAAACCTACAGAAAAGTTACAAAAGTAAAATAATATGAAGAATGCCATTTTCCTTTGTCCATATTCACCTATTATCAACATTTGACCCCATGTGCTTTATTCTTCAGTTGCCTGCTCACTCTCCTGCCCTCCCTCTTTCTCTGTCATCCCTTTCCCCAATTTTTCAACCACTGAGGTAAGTTACATACATCATGGCTCTAGATCTCTTAAAAATATTTTTGTATTTTTTTCGAAGAGTAAAGATATTTTCTCATACAACCACAGTGCAATTATAAACTGGTAAATTTAATGTTGGCACAATACTTTTATCTAGCCTATCACTCATATTCTTTTTCAAATTTTTTTTTTTTTTTTTTTTTTTTGGAGACGGAATCTCACTCTGTCGCCCACGCTGGAGTGCAGTGGCGCAGTCTCTGCTCACTGCAAGCTCCGCCTCCCGGGTTCACGCCATTCTCCTGCCTCAGTCTCCCAAGTAGCTGGGACTACAGGTGCCCGCCACCACACCCGGCTAATTTCTTGTATTTTTAGTAGACACGAGGTTTCACCGTGTTAGCCAGGATGGTCTCGTTCTCCTGACCTCGTGATCCGCCCGCCTCGGCCTCCCAAAGTGCTGGGATTACAGACGTGAGTCACAGCACCCGGCCTATTTGTATTTTTTTAAATCACTCACATTCCAATTTGTCATTTGACCCAATAATATACTATATAGTATTCCTTCCCTTTGAGTATAGGAACCACTTGAGGATCAGGCCTTGCATTTAGGTGTTATGTCTTTTACTCTGCCTTTAATCTAGAAAATTTCTACAGCGTTTCTTTGTCTTCTATGGCATGGACATATGCTTTTAAGTTCAGGGGTACATGTGCAGGTTTGTAATATACATAAACTTGTGTCATGGGGGTTTATTGCACAGATTATAGAAATTATAGTTTAAAAAATATATATACTTACCCAGTAGAATCTGATCAAAATGTTGGAAATTATATATGGGTTCTATTTTACCCTTGGGTTAATTCCTTTGAGATGTTTCTATAAAATCAAATAATGGAAGGATTATGTACAGTAAATCTTTAATAATCAATACTAATGTAAGATATTACTATAGATTATCTTAAGCAGAAAACAGACAAAACAATTTTGATTTAGCATTGAACTAACCCCGTATTTTTTCTAAACTAATAAAAGAAGTAATTTGTAGTATCTTAGTAAACATTAGCTAGCAGTACAGAAAGGCTCATTTTGTGTTTCGGGCACATTTCTGCATACATTTTGGGTGTTAAAGTCAGTAGTAATGCCGGTGCTATCACAGTAATAACAAAGTCTTATTGTGCCTTAAAAGTACTTTAAGAAGTGATAGGGGAAAAAATCAAACAAGATAAAGGGGCCAAATCATGACAGTTCTTATATGTCAGGCTAAGAATAGATTTTATCTTATATGCAATGGAGCACCATAAAGATAATTTTAAGCAGGGAGTTAGATTAGATTTGGAAGATCGACTAGGAAAATTGAAGGCAGGGAGAATGGCTAAGAAACTGTTGTAGATATCTTCAAAAGGGTTGATAAAGACTGAACTAAGCTAGAATCAGTGAAATTAGAAATAAAGGGACAAATCTCTAAGAGTCAGTCACCAAGGAGAGGTAGAGGACAAGGAAAATTAAAGAATCTAAGATCTGACACCCAAAATTCTGGCTTATATGACTAAAGAGGTGCATCATTTTCATCAAAATAGGAAGTATATATTCAGGGAAAGATAATTTCCCCAACTTGACTTTGCAGGGTTCACATCCAGCAAAAATTAGATACACTCAGAGCACAGAAGAGATATATGTTGTCACAAAGATAGAAAGTAATTGGAAGTGGCAGAACATGAAGTAATTAGTGAATAAGTCACTTGGGGAACACTATAGATTAGGGAAACTCTACTACAGAGTAAGGGAAAAAACTCACAACAAATTATTGATATTTGCCATGGCAGGAAGGAATGATATCAACCTCAGATGATTTGAGGCGTAAACAGAAAGAAAGAAAATGGAACCAGTGTATTACCCTACTAAAAAAAAAGTAAGAAAATGGAACCAGTATATTACCCTACTTAAAAAGTTTGGTTTTGAAGGGAAATTGAAAATAAGATGATGATACAGCATAGAGGTAGCAAGTTTACATTTTCTTTCCAGAGGAAATTGAGCATTATGGGAAAAACTAAAGTGTGTGTATATGTGTGTGTGTGTGTGTGTGTGTATATACTTATATATATGTAAACATACATACACTCTCACACATATAGCCTATGCACATCTTCCCATATACTTTAAATCATCTCTAGATTATTTATAGTACCTAATACACTGTAAATGCTATGTAAATAGCTGTTACACAGTATTGTTTTTTATTTGTATTATTTTGTATTGTTGTATTGTTATCTTTTACTGTTTTGTTGTTTTAGTATTTTTGATACATGGCTGGTTGAATTATCTTGGTTGGTTGAATCCAAGGATATGGAGGGCTATCTGTATCATGTTTTTGTGGGAAAATTTGAATAGACATACATGTATATATGTACACACACACATGCACTCTGGGGAAGAACAGAGCAGAATGAAAAAGCTGAAAGTATGAGTAGGACTTTTAAAGCATGATACCAAAGGTAAAAGCCATAAAACATACACTTGACTATATAAAAAGTTAACTTATTATAAAATGTGAAAGATAAATCAGAAAAGTTTATAACATATATAACCAGAAAAGGGTTAATAAAAGGGCTTAAGATATTCACATATACTTCAATAGAAATATGAGCATAAGAAAGATGAGACTAGGTGATTTATTAAGTATATACAAATTATCAATATAAAATTAGCAATAAATATAATGCTCAGTTTTCTCTGAAAATAAAAGAAATTTAAATTAAAATATGAGAGGCTATCTTGTGCTTAGTAACTGGATTAAATTGTAAAATTATAAATAATTTTCATAATGTTTCAGGGAAACACCCTTGTTATTTTTCAATCATGTGTATGAGAAACATGTATCACAAGACTTAAAGTATGTCTACAAAAGTATTAGTGTAAGTACTGTTTGTATTTTTTCAAAGAAAGATTGGAAACAATCTAAATGCACAACAATAGGGACTCCTGTCTATAAAAGAAAGTACATATCCATACAATGGAACACTATATAGTCATAAAAATGCTACTGTAACATCCATCAGAATGGCTAAAGCAAAAATGAAAGGAAAAACCAAAAGTCGATGAGAATGTGAAACAATGAGAACCCTCATGCAATGCTAGTAGTAGTGCAAATTCATACAACCATTTTGGAAACATATTTGACAGTATCTACTAAAGCTGAATGCCCATTCCTAGATATATATACTCAGTAGAAATGCATACATGTTTGCCAAAATACATATACTAGAAAGTTCATAGTAGCACCATTTATAGTAGGCCCCAAAAGGAAACATCACATCCCATCAATAGTAGAACATTTAAACTGTGACATATTCACAAAATAGAACATTATACAGCAAAGAAAATGAACAATTTCCAACTATACCTAACAAGAGGAATGAATCCCACAAACAAATTGTTAGGCAGAAAGAAACCAGGGACAAAAGAGTACATACTGAGTACCTGCTGTGTGATTACCTTTATAAGAGAGGCAAATGTAATCAATCCTGTCAAGGTAGAGAGAATGGTTACCCTTGAATTGGGGGGATAAAAAATTAGTTCCATACACTTATTTCTTAATACATTTAACATACTGACTATACAACAGATTCCTTGCAGATTATCCAAATGCAAAGAAAAAAATCAAAAATGAAAAAAGCAAATTTTGTCAGAATATATAATAGGGATGGTAGATTAGAATAATGGTTACTAGGGCAGGTTCTTAAATCAAGACTATCTGGATGTGAATCCCAGTTATGTGATCTTGGGCACATTATTTAACAACTGTGGGCATCAGTTTCTCATCTGCAAATGAGGTTAATAAAAGTACACTCTTTATGGGAGGGTCTTCAGGTGGATTAAATAAACAGATTTAAGCACTTACAATGGTGTCTGGTATATAATAAGCACTGTATTATTATCATTATAATCTGAATTTGTTAAAACTCATTTTTTTTAGTATTTTAATTTTAGGTTCAGGGGTACATGTGCAAGTTTGTTATATAGGAGCTTGGCATACAGATTTTTTCATTATCCAGGTATAGCCAATAGTTTTTCCTTTTCTTTTCTTCTTTTTCTTCTAAACCTGTCCCTCCTCCCGCCATTCACCCTCAAGTATATCCTAGTGTCTATTGCTCCCATCTTTCTGTCCATGTGTTCTCATTATTTAGCTCCCACTTATAAGTGAGAACATGTGATATTTGGTTTTCTGCTCCTTTGTTAGTTTACTAAAGATAACGGCCTCCAGTTCCACCCATGTTCCCGCAAAGGACAGGAACTCCTTCTTTTTCATGACTGCATAGTATTCCATGGTGTATATGTACATTTTCTTTACCCAGTCTACCATTGATGGACATTTAGGTTGACACTATGTCTGTGCTATTGTGAATAGTGCTGCAATGAATAAACAAGTGCATGTGTCTTTATGGTAGAATGATTTCTATTCCTCAGGATATATACTTGGTGGGATTGCTGGGTCCAATGGTAGGTCTGATTTTAGATCTTTGAGGAATTTTCATGCTGCTTTCCACAATGGTTGAACTAATTTACACTCCACCAGCTGTGTAAGTGTTCCCTTTTCTCTGCAAGCTTGTCAGCATGTTTTTTACTTTTTAATAATAGCTGTTCTGACTAGTATGAGATGGTATCTTGTGGTTTTGATTTGCATTTCTCTAATGATTAGTGATACTGAGCATTTTTTCATGTTTGTTGGCCACATGTATGTCTTCTTTTGAAAAGCGTCTGTTCATGTCCATTGTCCACATTTTAATAGGGTTGTTTGCTTTTTGTTTGTACATTTGTTTAAGTTCCCTGTAGATTCTGGATATTAGACCCAGACTAATTATACATTAGTCAGATGCATAGTTTGCAAATATTTTTGTAGGTTGCTTGTTTATTCTGTTGATAGTTTCTTTTGCTGTGCAAAAGCTCTTTAAATAGGTCCCATTTGTCAACTTTTGCTATTATTGAAATTGCTTGTGCCGTTTTCATTCTGAAATTTTTGCCCATTCTTATGTCCAAAATGGTATTTCCTAGGTTATCTTCTAGGGGTTTTATAGTTTTAGGTTTTACATTTAGGTCTTTAATCCATTTTGAGTTGATTTTTGTATATGGTATAAGGAAGGGGTCCCATTTCAGTCTTCTGCATATAGCTAGCCAATTATCCCAGAATCATTTATTGAATACGGAGTCCTCTCCCCATTGCTTGTCTAATCAGGTTGGTTAAATATCAGTTTGTTAAAACTGACACATATATCCATTTTATATATGTTTCAAAATATATTTTTCTTTTCTTTTAGGTTCAGGGGCATATCTGTATGTTTGTTTTATATGTAAACTCATGACTCGGGGGTTTGGTGTATGGATTATTTTGTCACCTAGGTACTAAGCATACTACTCAATAGGTTTGTTGTTGTTGTTTCCTTTTTTTCTTTCTCTTCTGAACCTCTCCCTCCTCCTGGGTGTGTGGCTTTATTTCTGGACTCTCTAGTCTGTTCCATCGGTCTATGTGTCTGTTTTTGTACCAGTACCATGCTGTTTTGGTTACCATAGCCTTAGAATACAGTTTGAAGTCAGGCAATGTGAGTGCTCCAGCTTTGTTCTTTTTGCTTAGGATTCCCTTGGCTATTTGGGCTCTTTTTTGGTTCCATATGAATGTTAGAATAGTTTTTTTCCAGTTCTGTGAAGAATGTAATTGGTAGTTTGATAGAAATAGCATTGAATTTGTTGTAAATTGCTTTGGGCAGTATGGCCATTTTAACCATGTTGATTATTCCTATCAAAGAGCATGAAGTGCTCTTCCATTTGTCTGTGTCATCTCTGATTTCTTTGAGCAGTGTTTTGTAATTTTCATTGCAGAGATCTTTCACCTTGGTTAGCTGTATTCCTAGCTATTTTATCCTTTTTGTAGGAACTGGGAATGAGATTCTATTCTGATTTGGCTCTCAGCTTGGGTGCTGTTAGTGTAAAGCAATGCTACTGACTTTTGTATATTTATTTATATCCTGAAACTTCATTGAAGTTATGTATCAGATCAGGGAGCTTCTGGGCAGATTATGGAATTTTCTAGATATAGAATCATGTCATCTGCAAACAGGGATAATGTGACTTCCTGTCTTCCTATTTGAATGCCTTTTATTTCTTTCTCTTGCCTGATTGTTCTGGCCAGGACTTCCAATAGTATGTTGACTAGGAGGAAACTCACCCATATACTTTTAAACAGGATATACAATCATCCCTTGGTATCCATGGGAGATTTGTTCCAAGGCCCCTGTGGATATCAAAATACATGAATGCTCAAGTCCCTTATGTCAAATGGCATAGTATTTGCATATAGCCTACGCACATCTTCCTGTATACTTTAAATAATCTCTAGCTTACTTATAATACCAATTATACTGTAATGTAAATAGTTATTGTTATTATTTCTACTACTTTGTATTGTTTTATTATTGTTTTGTTGTTTCAATATTTTTGATTCATGGCTGGCTGAATCCTTGATTGTTTGAATCTGTAGATACAGAAAGTCAATAGTATTCAAAAAATGCTAACAGGCTGGGTGTGGTGGCTTACACCTGTAATCCCAGCACTCTGGGAGGCCGAGGCAAGCAGATCTCCTGAGGTCAGGAGTTCGAGACCAGCCTGACCAATATGTTAAAATCCCGTCTCTACTAAAATGACAAAATTAGCTGGGCTGTGGTGGCTTGCACCTATAATCCCAGCTACTCAAGAGGCTGAGGCAGGAGAATCACTTGAACCTGGGTGGTGGAGGTTGCAGTGATCGTGCCACTGCACTCCAGCCTGGGCGACAGAGGGAGACCCTGTCTCAATAAATCAATAAATAAATTAAATAAATAAATAAATAAATAAATAAATAAATAAATAAATAAAATGCTAACAGTGGTTATCTGTAAATGCTGGATTCTGGTAGAGATTTTCTTCTGTTTTTTTTTTTCCTACATGTACATAATGATGAATGGAAATTTTCACCTTCTTAATATTTTTTTCTGAAAATTATTTTGTTGAGAAAAATAGTTTGATATGCTTACTCTAGGTTAAAAGCAAGTCGTGCTACCTTGATGTTAGAATGACTTTTCCATGAAAGAGGAAAGTTTCTCTGCATAATAAGGGGGTGGAAATGAATTGGATGATCCAGAAAGAAACATCCAGAAGACAGGAGTGACCGCAGTTGTATTCTGTTCTAAAGAATGGTCAAGAAAGAAGACTTCCAGTTAATAGTGCAGTCAGAGGGACAATTGAAAAAAAACTTTAATGTCTCATGAGGACTACATTGTTTATTTACCTTTTGGTATTTATACAAACTATCCTGAATTTTATTTAAGAAATTTTCAGTCAGCTGTACTCTGCTAACTAAATGCCTTTAAGAGAACGATTTTTTTTTTTTTTTTTTAGAGAATACACCAAGGGGAGTCCCACTTGAGACTTTTTAACTAAAGAATGGTTCCCAGCTGTATCTCAGGTTATATCATTACTCTAGAATTAAGTCAAAAAGATATGCTCACCTTAACTGCTCAACTAGCAGATGCAAGGTACTAAGGAATAAACTTCCATTCCATGGAAAACCTGTAGTTGTAAATACATTTATCTACAATGGAAAAAGGGTGTAAATACATTTATCTACAATGGAAAAAGGGTTCCAGAGGGCTCTCTGGAAACGACTGGGACATAGGCAGTTTGACATGTGATTAAAAGCATTAGTTCTACATACATATGGCCAACAGGTATATGAAAAAATGCTCAACATCACTAATCATGAGGGAAATGCAAATGTAAGCCACAATATCATCTCACCTCAGTTTGAATGACTATTGTTAAAAAGACAATAGTCTTTTTGGATGCAGAGAAAGGGAACTCTCATATACTTTTGGTGGGAATGTAAATTAGTACAGCCATTATGGAAGAGTATGGAAGTTTCCTCAAAAAACTAAAAATAGAACATATCATCCAGCAATCCCAATGCTGGGTATTAATGCAAAGGGAAGGAAATCAGTATACTGAAGAGATATCTACGCCCCATGTTTATTGCAGCACTATTCACAATAATCAAGATATGGAATCAACCTAAATGTCTATCAACAGATTAATAGAAAAAGAAAGTGTGTATATATAAACAATGACCTACTATTTAGACATAACAAAGAATGAAATCCTGTCTATTTGTGGCAACATGAGTGAGCCTAGAGGACGTTATGTTAAGTGAAATAAGTCAGGTATAGAAAGATAAATACCATATGCTCTCACCCATATGAGGGAGCTTTTAAAAGTTGAGCTCATACAAGTAGATAGGAGAATTGTGGTTATTAAAAGTTGGGAAGGGAGAATTAGATAATTGTGGGTTACTACAGATTAGAGAGAGGTTAACTGATAAAAAATCACAGCTAGATAGGAAAAGTAAGGTCTAGTGTTCTATAGCACTGGATAATTTACTGTACATTTTCGGCTACAAGAGAGGATTTGAATGTTCCTAATGCAAATGAATAAATGTTTATAGTAAGGATATACTAATTACCCTGATTTGATCATTACACATTATATATGTATCAAAATATCACTCTGTATCCTATAAATATATACAATTATTATGTGTCAACTAAAAATAAAAGGGAAGGGGAGAACACTTGTTCTTACTGGCTCTGTGAGGTTGGGCAGGTGATAAAATTTTTCTATATTTAAGTTCTCCCATTTGTGTTTCAGTTGTCTGTGTTATGTAACAAACTTAGTTTTAAAACAATCACCATATTTTGCTCACAATTTTCTGGGTCAAGAATTTGGGCAACACACGGTAGGAATTGTTCATCTCTACATCACAATGTCTGGCGTCTAAGCTGGGTGGCTCAACAGCTGTGAGAAGCTGGAACAGCCCAAGTGAGGTCATAGGTCTGCTGGCTGATTTCACACAGTTTGCTGAGTCACTCTCTCATCTGTCTTCAGCTAAAGGCTGGGCTGACTAAAAGGCCCACGAAATAATTCACCTTATCTAGTGCTACCAATCTCTCCTTCTCTTTCTCTATCCCCAACCCCCACACTCCATCTCTCTGTCTCTTTCTCTCCAAGTGGCTAGTTGGGTTTTGAACAGCATGTTGGTCTCAGAATAGTCAGACTTCTTGCATAGCAGTTCGCTTAAAAGAGTACAGAGGCTCAACCCTGTAACCGATCTAGCATCACATCCACCATATTATACTGGTTAAAGCAATGCGAAGGCCAGCCCAGATTCAGTGGAATGAAAAAATAAGCTATGCTTCTAGATGAAAAGGGTGGTTAAGAATTTGCAGTCATCTTCACTTTGTCACAGAATATTCCTCCATTTTCAAAATATACTTAACTCCTTCCAAGACCCCCAGAAGCCTTATCCTAAGGACCAGGATGTAATCTAAATCAAATGCAGGTATAGATGAAGCCCCTCAGATCCAGTTTCCTGAGTGCAACTCCTCATACTTAATTTCTCTTAATCTGAAGACTTTTGAACTAAAGAGACAAGTTATCTGCTCAATACACACCCAATATACGATGGTGAGATAGGAATAGAAATTGTAATGGATACTCCCACTCAAAAAGACGGAAAACAACAGGTATAAACACTCCCTCATCAATAGCAATTCTAAAGTCCAGTTGGGCACATGTCCCTAATTCCTTGATTAGTCCTGAGAGTGGTTCTCCTGGTCTCTTAGCTGAACTCTCTGGCTTCTTAGCTGCCTTCTCTGAATCATCCTTCTTACACATGAAATGGCCTATGTGAAGAGGTGAGTAGCTTTTCAGCCTGCTTCCTTTCCATAGTAGGTGAGGGCCCGTACACTTTTTTTCCTTATTATCTCTGACCCTCTCAATCAACATTAATACAATTTCTTTTAAAACTCTGTGGGTTTCTCGTGTTATCAAATTCTAATATATTCCAATAGATAAAAGCCACATCCACATTTCCTTTGGAGAGACCCTTCTCTACCTTGGGCCTCACATCAGACTGCTATGGGACAAGTCCTTAAGATTTCTAAAAACCCCAACTGTCTAATTGAGAGTTATGTGAGCCACACACAAGATTTTTTTTTTTTGAGATGGAGTCTTTCTCTGTTGCCTAGGCTGGAGTGCAGTGGCACAATCTAGGCTCACTGCAACCTCCACCTCCCAGGTTCAAGCGATTCTCCTGCCTTAGCCTCCCAAGTAGCTGGGACTACAGGTGCCTGTCACCACGCCTGGCTAATTTTTGTTATTTTTGTTTTATTTTTTTATTTTTTTAGTAGAGACGGGATTTCACCGCATTGGCCAGGCTGGTCTCGAACTCCTGACTTTGTAATCCGCCCACCTCGGCCTCCCAAAGTGCTGGGATTACGGCCAAACACAAGATTTTTATAAGCCTTTCAGTCTAAATAAAGGTCTGTCATCACTTTAAATTATCCGAGGTAATAGCAAAGGATCTTTCAGTATTTTTTAAACGGTAGTTATTTTATTTAAGAGAATTTTGGCCGGGCGCGGCNAATAAAGGTCTGTCATCACTTTAAATTATCCGAGGTAATAGCAAAGGATCTTTCAGTATTTTTTAAACGGTAGTTATTTTATTTAAGAGAATTTTTGGCCGGGCGCGGCGGCTCAAGCCTGTAACCCCAGCACTTTGTGAGGCCGTGACGGGCGGATCACGAGGTCAGGAGATGGAGACCATCCTGGCTAATACGGTGAAACCCTGTCTCTACTAAAAAATACAAAAACAAAAACTAGCCGGGTGAGGTGGCGGGCACCTGTAGTCCCAGCTACTCGGGAGGCTGAGGCAGGAGAATGGCGTAAACTCGGGAGGCGGAGCTTGCAGTGTGAGCTGAGATCCAGCCACTGCACTCCAGCCTGGGCGACAGAGCGAGACTCTGTCTAAAAAAAAAAAAAAAAAAAAGAGAATTCTTAAGTCATGAGATATTAATAAATAATTACCATAAAAATATAACTGCAGGCAGCTTTGAGGTCCTCCTTCTTGAACACAGGAATCTAGAGAGTTCTCCAAATCTTTATTAAATAGCAATTACCTCATTTATTATGTAAATCACTGCTGCCTGTATTTAGATAGATTAGATTCCTGTTACAATTTGGCACTAGGAAAGTGGCTTTATACTGTACCCTCTCCATGTAAAAAGTGCTAAATTTTATGCTCAAATACAGTAACTAGCTTCAACATAGGTTTGTTGGTTCAACCATCTTTTTGCCTTTGATTTTGAGGCTCTTGTATTTATAATTTTGCTTTAAAGGTTATATGTGCCTTCTATCGAAAAACACCTGAAATCTTTTTTGGCTGTGGTAATGGGAGGTAAGGAGATGACAAGAATGAGTAATAAATATAAGTTACAAAGAAAGTAGAAAGTTCCATTTCTGGCTTGGGAAAATGAACCACCAACCCCGGGTTTTCCTTAAACCCGAACCTGTCAGGGTTTAAGGAAAAAATATGCCTACAGGACATTTTTATGTGTCAACTGGGCTAGGGTATAGTCGTAAGTTATTCAACACTGATCTAGGTGTTGCTGTGAAGGTTTTCTGTAGATGCGACTGAAGTCCACAGTCAGTTTACTTCAAGTAAAGAAGATTATCATAGATAATTTGGGTGGGTCTGATTTAATCAGTTGAAAGCCCTTAAGAGCAGAACTGAAGTTTCCCAGAAGAAACTCAGCCTGTAAAGTACAGCTTCAGCCTGTGATTGAGAGGTCCAGCTTGCCCTTTGTTGCAGATTGCCCTATAGATTTTAGACTTACCTAGCTAGCCACCACAATCAATAAGTCAGTTTCCTGCAATATATCTCTTCAGATATATCCTACTGGTTCTGTTTTTCTGGTGTAACTCTGACTGGCAGACAGTCTTACAGAGTAATGAGTTTCTTATTATTGAAAAGATGGAGATAATAAGGAGATAATAAAAGATAATAAGGAGAAAACTAAATGAAGTAAAACTTTACAAATTTTAGAAAGGTAGTCAATATGGAATGGGAGTTAATAACACTCTAGAGTCAGACTGTTTGGGTTCAAGTCCTAGCTTGCCTACTTTTTAACTGTGTGGCTTTGGACAAGTTACTTAATGTATGCCCCAATTACCTCTTGTATAAAATAAGAACAATCATGGTTCCCACTTCAAAGAGTTGTAAAGATCAAATTAGTTGTTACAGGGTTGATAACAGTGCCTGACACATAGAAAAAGCTATGTAATACTCTAAAAACTTGATAGGTAGGTAGATAGATCTTCTAAGGTCATTCAGATATGATGAGTTTTAAGTGCATAATTTTTAAAAGAAAATTTTCATTACTGTGTTAGGGAAATGGTATAATACGGTGCTTATGAGCAGAGTGCCTGGAATCAGACTGATGGAGTCTGCATCATTCAAAATTCTGCCATTAAATGTGTGATCTCATCTTCTCTAAGCCTCAGTATTCTTACTACATAGGATTATTCTGATATATAAGTCACTTTTTGTAATTATTAAAGTTTTGGTGAATAACTTTCTAAAATGTCCCCATTCACTTTTATATCTTTTTATTCTTGATGATCCTGAGGAGATGAATATAAATATATTTGATATGGCTTGGCTGTGTCCCCACTCAAATCTTCTCTTGAATTGTATTCCCATAATCCCCACATGTTGAGGGAGGGACCCGTGGGAAGTGACTGGATCATGGGAGAGGTTTCCCTCATGCTGTTCTCGTAACAGTGACTGAGTTCTCACAAGATCCGACAGTTTTGTAAGTGTTTGACAGTTCTTTCATGTGCTTACACTCTCTCCTGCCACCTTGTGAAGAAGATGCCTACTTTCCCTTCCACTACGAATGTAAGTTTCCTGAGGCCTCTCTGGCCATGTGGAACTGTGAGTCAATTAAACCTCTTTCCTTATTATTTACCCAGTCTCGTATCTTTATAGCAGTGTGAAAATGGACAAATACAAAGTTCTCTACAATCTAATATAAAATTACTTCCAGTGGATGAATTTGTTGTTTCTAGTTGTCTACAGACTGACAATTCAAATAACTTGTTAAAATGAGCCTAATCTATGTAGACCATGCTTAAGAATTTCCCTTAAAAACAATAGTTTCTATTTATTGAGCATCTTCTGGGTACCAAGAGTAACACATTACATAAGATTTTTAAACCTCACAACTAGAAACTATTTCTATTTTGCAAATGAGAAAAATCTGAAAGTAACTGCGTGAATTATTATACAAATCCTCTGTGATATCTATTATTGCTTCTTTGAGAATATTTTTTACTTTCTGGATGTCAATGTGATCCATATATCAGGTTAATAATATTAAGTGCCCAAGTAAGTAGCCTCTGATCCCCTAAGTAGCTAGCTCCTAAATTCTCAAAGGATATTCATTTAATTAAAAAAGCGGGGGGTGGGGAACAATTCAATTACTTTTTCAATTAGATACATTTATACTTGCTGTTAATAAAAGCTATATTTCCACAGAAATAAGAAAACATTCTCATTTAACTATTCAAGCATGAATATTTTAAATTGAAAATAGACACATATTTAAACTGAAATGTTATTCTAGAAAATATATGAACATGATACTACTATGTCTTTGACTATACAACATTAATTAAAAACTCATGCCATTAAAATGCACTGAATATATTATCCTTTTACCTGAAAATTACATTAAGTTAAAAATTAAATTTTTAAAAAGTACTTTGCTAAAATATTTTGTAGAATTTTTAAACAGGCATTGCACCTATATTTCTTGCTATACATAACACTACAAATAAAATTGGACTATTTTTAGTTAATTGAAGATATATATATTCATTGAATATGTATATCCTCTAACCTTTCTAATATAATATCTAAATTCATTTTTATCTCAATAGATGCAGAAAAGGCCTTTGACAAAATTCAACAGCCCTTCATGCTAAAAACTCTCCATAAATTCGGTATTGATGGAATGTATCTCAAAATAATAAGAGCTATTTACGACAAACCCACAGCCAATATCATACTGAATGGGCAAAAACTGGAAGCATTGCCTTTGAAAACTGGCACAAGACAGGGATGCCCTCTCTCACCACTCCTATTCAACATAGTGTTGGAAGTTTTGGCTAGGGCAATCAGGCAAGAGAAAGAAATAAAGGGTATTCAGTTAGGAAAAGAAGAAGTCAAATTGTCCCTGTTTGCAGATGACATGATTGTATATTTAGAAAACCCCACCATCTTGGCCCAAAATCTCCTTAAGCTGATAAGCAACTTCAGCAAAGTCTCAGGATACAAAATTAATGTGCAAAACTCACAAGCATTCTTATACACCAGTAA
>NW_016804545.1:856758-881367 GCF_001698545.2 Rhinopithecus bieti | reverse complement strand
TAACATTGCGTGTTAACACTGAAGTGATTGATGATTTTATTTTTGCTTATGTGTTGATGGGTGCAGCACACCAACATGGCACAAGTATACATATGTAACAAACCTGCACATTGTGCACATATACCCTAGAACTTAAAGTATAATACAAAAAAAAAAAAAATGTACATTCCCACCCTACCCTATCTTAGCCATTGACTCCAAAGATCATACCCTTAGCCCATTTCATTCTACTCTTTCTCTCTAACCATATTCTATCTTTTTAGCTCACTCCCGTTTAAGATCTCAACTTCAACAATCTTTAAACCTTACCAGGATCTCTAATCCTTTTCAGGATCCTTGATACCCCAATATTATCTTTTTTCCTCCTTAAAAAGCACAAATTCCAAAGCCAAGCATAAATAATCACTTCCTGCATACATTTTCAGCCACTTGCCCCTCTCTCATTTTGTCTATACTTGCTTGGCAAAACCATAACCCTGGTGAAATCTCTATACCTACACTGTGCCTGCGCTTGTGTAGCTGGGTAAGGCTGGAGAAAAACAAACTACTCTAACGTTTTATGATTTGAAGTTCAGAACCAGAAACCTCAAGAGTATATTTACTGGTGTCTGGCAATCATATTGTACTTCCCTAGTCCATCCAATCTCCCACTCTTCTAGATGACTTTTATACCTTCTCCTCTTTACCAAACCTCCAACACTTTTCCCATAATTCTTCCTCACAACTGATAATATTGCTTTCTACTGCTCTGAGACATGCAAGCAGACCTAAATGTGACAAAGATAATAAATCTTTTAGAAGAACAAAAGAAACTATCTTCATGAACTTGGAGAAGGCAAAGATTTGTTAAAAGGGAAACAAAATGGGCTAAGCAAATAGTTAGTACTCTCAGTATATTGAGATTAAAGCTGTGTTCAAGATACACAATTAAGAGAATAAAATACAACCCATAGACTTGGAGAAAATATTTTTATTTATATTCACAAGCTATGTGAATGTATAACGTTTCTCCAAAATAATAACTCCTATTTTATTTTCCCAGTAGACAAATAGGCAAAAGATTTAATTTAATGTAATAGGCATTATATCTAACAAAGGATATCTGAATAACCCAATAAGCATATAAAAAGGTGTTCAACATGATTAATCATCAGAGAAACAAAAATAAAAAGCATAATTATATCCTGATATACACCCACTATGGTGGTTAATTTTATGTGTCAACTTGACTAGACTAAGAGATGCCCAGATAGCTGGTAAACATTATTTCTGGGTGTGTTTGTGAGGATGTTTCCGTAAGAGATCAGCATTTGAATCAGTGGGCTGCATAAAGAAGACCGACCTTACTAATGTGGATGAGCATTATCCAGTGTGCTGAGGGCCTGAATAGAACAAAAAGGTGGAGAAAGGGCAAATTCGCTCGTTTTTTTTTTCTTTTCTTTTCTGTTAAGACTGGAATGTCTACCTTCTCCTGCTATTGGACACCAGTGCTCCTAGTTCTTGGGTCTTCAGACTCAGCCCAGGACTTACATCATTTCCTCTTCCCTTTCCTCAGGTCTTTGAACTAGACTAAGTTACAGCACCAGGTTTCCTGGTTCCCCAATTTGATCATATGACTTATCAGCCTCCATAATCATGAGTCAATTTCCATAATAAGTATATATGTATGTAAGAGGAGATTTATTATAGAAATAATCTCCCCCCCTCCCCATACACACACCTCCTATTAGTTCTGTTTCTCTGGAGAACCCTTAATAATATACAAACCAAAATGGCTAAAACAAAACAATACCTGTCAATACCAAGGATGGTGAAGATGTGGGGCAATGGAAACTCTCCTACTCTGCTGCTGTGAGTGCAAATTGGTACTCTTTGGAAAACAGTTTGATAGTATCTACTAAAACAGATACATATACTTTATGACAGTATTCCATTTGTAGGTATATACCTAACAGAAATGAGTATAGATGTGTATGAAAAGGCACAAAAATGGTCAACAATGTTCACAGAAGTTCTGTTCATAATAGTCCCAAACTGGAAAACAACCCAAGTACCATCAAATGTAGAAAGAAAAAATAAATTGTGTATTCATACTATGGAACACTATACATTAACAAAAAGTAAAGAACCTAACATTCAGCAACAGGACTAAATTTTACAAACAATGTTGTAATTAAAATCCCAGATACAAAACAGTATAACTGTTATTCTACTTATGTAAAGCTGAAAAACAAGCGAAACTAATCTATGGTGACAGAAATGAAAATAGTGGTTACGTTTGAGGGAAGGATGCTTATTGACTGTGGAGGGACAAAGGAAGCTTCTAGAATGCTGTTAATTTGCATATATTGATCTAGTCATGATTATATGAGGAATTCATTTGCAAAACCTCTTCAATCCATAAGCTTAAAAATATGCACACTTTATACTATGATTCATTACACAGATTTACAAAAGGAGAAAAATACTATCAAGGGATTTCTGCTTCAATAAAGTGACATATAAAAAAAAGCTCTTGCTAAAAATAATATAAATACTGGCAGGAATGGGGGTAAGAGTTGTTTGAAAGTATTAGCAAAGGAGGCAGCAGGTTTTGAGGAACACCAAGGTCCTGAAAATGATTAAAGAGAGATCTATACTGCTTTTGCCCTCAGGGCATTTTCCCAGTCGGTAGAAAGGACATGCAAAAAGCTAAGGCTCAGATATGCAACATTACACTTTGCTGACAAGGGGAAAAAAATGGAATCCAGAGACTTTAGGGGCCAAGAAACCAGAAATAAAAATCCCAACATTCTGTACTACTTCTTCTTCTTGAAGCATTCAGATGTTTAAGATACCTAAGGCATGACACTAAAGAACAGATACCGAGAAACACCTTTTTAGGAGATTAGAAAACTAAGCAAATATTTCAGTAATCTCACAATGAGGAAACAAAAATTGAAGTTCAGGGCTAGCATGAAGTAGGGTCTTGATAAACACTGCCAGGCTTTCAGTCAAAACCACTGAAAGGCTCCATCGATAGGAGTAAGGATAAATAGGAAATAGACCAAGCCTCACAAAGACCGAGAACAGCCAACAATCTAGTCTCAATTGTTGACTAGATCAACACAATCTGCCCAACTCTAACCATCAGCCAAAATAAGTCCTCTCTTAAGAAATATAACATGATACAAAATTCCTTGAATTCTCCACATTGCCAACATTCAGTTAAAGATTCCCAGGCATGCCAAAAGATAAGACCAAATAACCAAAAATAAGAGAACAAACATACTATAGAAAACACATTGGTAATAAAACTGTAAATTCAGACATGAACTTTAATATACGTATGATTAATTTGTACAAGAATATAAATAAGTAGACAATTTTATAAGTAGAAACTGAAAAATCAACTGGAAAGTATAGAGATTAAAAATATAATAATTGAAATTATATATCAGAAATTTTACATATACATGTACTTGGTATCCCAGAACAAGAGGAAAGAAAAGATGCGATAGAGGCAATATATTAAGATATGCTTATTGAAAACTGTCTTAAATAAATGAAACATTTTGAGCCATGGTTCTAAAAAGTTGCAAACACAAAGTAGGGGAAATAAAATCACCTAGGCATTTTGTGAAACTGCTGAAAACCAAAGGCAAAAGGAATATCTCAAAGCAACCAAAGAAAAAAAAAGATATACTACCTTTGAAAAGCAACACTGAGACTAACAGTTGATTTCTCAACAAAACAATGGAAAACAAAACATGATGAAACATCTTCAAAGTGTTCAAAGAAAGTAATTCTCAACCTAAAATTCTATACTTATAAAACATATCCTTAAAAAGTGAAGGTAAAAAATACACAAATCCAGATAAATAAAAACTGACATAATTCATCACTAGGACACCTTTACATAAGACTTACTTATGGCACAAGTAACTTAGACCAGAGAATGCATGAAGGAGTAAGTGCAAAAAAAAAAAAAAAGATAGGATAAATATAAATATTGAGGGCCCTGAACAATAATAATAATGCATGATGGAGTGTTAAAAACAGTCATGTGTCACTTAATGCCAGGGATACATTCTGAGAAATGTGTCATTAGGCAATCTTGTCATTGTACGAACATCAAAGAGTGTACTCACACAAACCTAGATGGTATAGCTTACTACATATCTAAGCTATATGGATAGCCTATTGCTCCCAGGCTACAACCCTATACAGCATGTTACTGTACTGAATTCTGTAGGCAGTTGTAATACAATGGTATTTGTGTATCTAAACATATAAAAAGTACATTAAAATAAAGTAGTATAATTTTTGGAACCATGATTGTATATTTAGTATGTTTTTGACTGAATGTTATGTATCACATGACTGTAATTAGTAAAAATAATGCTGAATCACATCAGAAGTAAAATAAGTCCTCTCTAAAGAAATATAACATGAAACAGAATACCTTGAATTCAGTGTGAATTAAACTTGTCTTTGTGTGTGTGTGTGTGTGTGTGTGAGAGAGAGAGACAGAGAGAGAGAGTACATGTAGGCAACAAAAGCAGAATAGACAGTCTCTTCAAAAGTCATTGGAACATTTACAAATGACTACTGTATATGGCTACACGGTGACCCATAAAGCAAGTATCAACAGACTTCAAAGAACTGAAATCAGTCCAAACATGTTCTCTAAACACAGTGAAACTAAGCCCCAAACCCCCAAATATTTGAAAACTAACCAATGTAGCCATTAGTCAAAGAAAAAACAATGGAATAATGATAAAAGAAAACATTCTGAGACATTTTAGCAAACCAAATTCACTATTACATTAAAAAAGGATATGAATTGGATAATATATTGCAACCAGACTGGGTTTATTCCAGGTATGCAATCTTAATTTAACATTCAAAACTCATAGATGCAGAAATAACATCTGATAAAATTAAATACCCATTCTCAAAGGAAAAATAATTAGCAAACCAGGAATAGAAGAAACTGTCCTTAAACTTAAGATAATAGGTTATCTTAAAATTTTTCTGCCTGGTTCTAAAATATTGAAAGCTTTTCAGTGACACCAGGAATATGACAAGGGTGGCTGTTATCATGATTTCTATGTACTATTGTATTGCAAGTCCTAATCAGTGCAATAAGGCAAGAAAAAAAGTATAAGAACTAAAAGGAAAAAGTTTACACTGTCAAAATTAAGCAAAAAAGTGATTTGTGTATATATAAAATCTAAATGTATCTATAAATAACTTACAGTTAATAAAATTAGCAAGATCATTAGATAGGTCAGCATAGAATTTCTAACCCTATGCTTATATACTCTCAATGAAAATTAGAAGATAAAACTTTGACACTGATACCCTTTATAGTAACATTAAAAGCATGTAAAACTAAGAATAAATGTAATTTTAAATTACATTTAAAATTTAAACAGCATATTACAAAGCACTACTGAAAGAAGATACAGAATATTACAAAGATACTAAAAGAAGTTAAAGTAGATCTAAATAAATGGAGAAATACTTTTCATGGACTTAAAATTCAATATCATAAAGATGAAAATTCTTCTCAAACTACTATATATTCAATGCAATCTCAATTAATATTCCTAAAAGATTCATGTATATAATTATGTATGTGAAAATTGACAAGCTGATTTAAAATTTTTAAAGGAAAATAAAAAAGAAAGAATATTCAAAATTATTGTGAAGGATGAAGTTTTAGCATTTATACTACTAATTATAACTTCTATTATAAAGTTATATGAATTCATGCAGTTTTGTACTGACACTAAAATAGACAAAACCAATGGAACAGGAAAGAAGTGAATCAAATGTATTCAGCCTTTGATAACAAAGATGTCATTACAGTGCTTTGGGGAAGGGACGATTTCTTTTTCCTTTTAAACGATGATGTGTCAAATAAATACTGATATTAAAAAATGACTCCTACCTTACCACACACACACACAAGCGCACACATAGAGAGAGAGAGAGAGACAGAGAGACAGGGAGAAACAGAGAGAGATGCATACACTTGATTCAAGATAGACTGTATTTCTAAATATGAAAGGTAAAAGAGAACTTCTAAACCTAACATAGGAAAATATCTATGACCCTAGGGTAGTGAGAACTTCTTAAAGACCAAAGAAGGCCAAACAAAACACAAATCATACAGGAAATGATTTGTAAATTATTTGTAAGTTTGAAAATTATTAAACGGTATGAAGGAGACATTGTTAAGGAAGTGAAAAGGCAAGCTATGAAACAGAAGAAGATATTTGAAGTACATATGTCTGGGGGGGAAAAACCTGTACCCATGTTAAATAACTATACAAATCAATTTTTTTGAAAAAGACAACAGAATGCCGCAAAAAAGGGATGGGGAAATACTTGAAAAAAATGTTTTATAAAAAGAGGATATCCAAATGACCAATACCAACATGAAAAAGTAATCAACACTATCAGTCATAAGGGATGTACAAATTATAACCAGGAAATGTTTACCAGAGTAGGTATAATTAGAAATATGAAAAACATCAAGTTTGGGAAGGATGTGGAGTGACTAAAACCCTAAGCACTGCTGGTTAGAAACAGGTTCAACCAATCTGAAAATTTATTTGGTGGTATTTACCAGAACCACATGATCTGTGACCCAGAAATCCAGCAATTAATTCAACAGCATTCTCTCTCACGCACACACAAAGACACACATGCATGTATATATGCTGTATGTATATGAGTGTATCCATAACACATATTTATCAAATACATATTCACCAAAACATACATATATTTACCAAGTCATGTACAAGTGTGTTCAAAGCATTATTCATAAGAGCTCCAAACTGGAAACAACCCAAATTTACATCAACCATAGAAAAAATATGTTATGCTATACTTATACAATGATATATATTATGAAAATTAATAAATCACTGCTATGACAAAAACATGGATAAGTGTCACAAATACGTAAGTGAAAGAAGGCAGTCACAAAGGAAAACATGATGTAGTATTCCACATTTTAAATCTAGTAATGATTGGGTACAGGCAGGAGGGAAGCTTCTGGGGTTTCAATAATATTCTATTTCTTGATATGGGTGAAAATTCACATGAGTGTTCACTTTATCAAATTCATTGGCCTATAAATTAGGATTTGAATACTTTTAAAATGTATGGTATACTTCAATTAAATTTTTTCTTGAAAATAGTACTACTGTAACATAGTTTCTCAATTCTGCACAGAATATTATAAAGTAAATTACAACAAAAAACAATCATAACCAAAACCAAAAAAGTTTCCTTCTGCCAACTCTACCTCCACTATGGCTCTCACTGTTATTGTCACAGAAATCACTGGGAAAAAACATTTGAAGATTTTTGGGTCACTGATGCCTTTGAGTACAATAAAGATTAAAGATAAGAAGTCAGTAACATGTTTATTTCTTATGCTAAACTTGTGTGAGTAATAGAACAAGAAGGTTATGGTGGCTTATACCTGTAATCCCAGCACTTTGGAAGGCTGAGGTGGGTGGATTGCTTAAACCCAGGAGTTCAAGACCAGCCCAGGCAACATGGCAAAACCCCGTCTCTACCAAAAATACGAAAATTAGCCAGGCAGGGCGGCACACACCTGTAGTCCCAGCTACTCAGGAGGCTAAGTTGGGAGGATCACCTGAGTCCAGGAGGCAGAAGTTGCAGGGAGTCATGATCGTACCACCGCACCCCAGCCTGGGCAACAGAGCGAGACCCTGTCTCAAAACAACAACAACAACAAAAACCGAAAAAAAAGAAAGTTAAATCTAATTATAAAGAACCAAGAAATTGTTGGGTCAAAGATTCTAAAGGTATTTAAAGAATAGGTTCTTACATATTAAACCGGGTTGTGCATGTAACCCAGTTTGACATTTTTTATGTTGTCACATACTTCATATAACTTCATGTTAATACTTAAATATTAATATGCAGACCATAACATTCAAACATGTTGTATTCTAAAAGCTGAACTACATTAAATTTAAGTTCTCTGTATCTTGATTGTAAGTAACTATAATATAGTAAGAACAGCAAAAGAACATTTTCTCTTTTTTCCTTCTTCTCGTCTCAGGTTTTACCCAAGACACATTAAAATTACCTGCCTGGGCACCAAAGTCAACTGATTTGACCACACATACTGTAAATCACAGGCCAGTTCACTTTAGTAGGTGAGCGATGAGAAAGGGAAAGAGAAAGTAGGGTCAAAGAGAAAACTGAAAATGAAGGGAAAAGGGGTACACGTTTTTTAAATAAATGAGAAGACATATTATTATACATATAAAAGATAAGAATACAAAGACTCCTGGGAAAGCAGGAGGGATTGGGATCCAAAGTAATAGTGGAGGGATTGGCCTTGCAGAGAAAGATGTACAATGTGGTATCTACAACATGTACCAACATTTTTCTAACTCCTTCCATCAAAGGGCGAAATCTAATTCAACTTCCCTAGATATAGACTCATTAAAGTGACTCATTTAATGAACAGAATACAGCTGAAGTGATACTGCTTGACTTTGGAGGCTAAGTCATAAAAGGTGATACAGCTTATACCTGGCTCTCTCCCTCCTTCTTGGAACTTAGCCGCATGATATGAAGGCCCAAGCCACATGTAGAGGTCATGTGTAGGTGCTCCAGCTGACAGTCCCAAGTAAGGTACAAATTACCTGTACAGCCAGCATCAACAGGGAAATATGTAAATGAGCAAGGCTTTATGTGTTTCTAGTCCCCAGCTTTTGAGCTAAGATAGCTGATGATAAAGCGCATAGCTGAGCTCTGCCCAAATTACTTACTTTCTGAAGTAAAATAAATGTTGTCACTCTTTAAGTTGCTAAATTTAGGAGTCCTGTGTGATGTAACAATAGATAAATATAACAGATAACTCCTCTATTATAATAGAATAAGACGGTCAAGTTAAAATACAGTATGTGTGAATATTTAATAGGAAGAAGTTAAAGGGGTTCATGTCTGATAGCTTTTCTTTTCCTCGTAAAATATGATGTAATATCATGACTTAGAAACAGATAATGGAGAAGTCAGAGGTATAAAGAGAGAAATGAAATAGAACTTGTGAAGAAAGAGAGACAGAATTGATCAGAGAAATGTGATAAAACTGTCAAGTCATGTTGACAGTCCATTTGAGGTTGACGATAGTAAATTTCTAGTGTTCTTCTGTGTGGCTTTCTCTAGCAGTGCTTGGCTCTTGGCTGAAAGCACTGAGAAAGCACATAGCTGAGTTTATCATGAGTTACTTTTTTGTTAGAGAGATTTGATAAAGAGGCAGACGTGCAAAGGAATTTTAGGACCAAGTAATCTAAAATGGTTAAGAAGAAAAAATGAAAGTGAGAAGACTGATGGATAAATGGATGAGAAGTTCTGATGAAGAATGATCATAATGGGAATATTTAAAAAGCAAGCAAAAAGGAGAGGAAATTGTGATCAAAGAATCACACAACTACATTGGTGATTCTTGAGTGTCAAAGAACAGAGGTGCAGTGATGTTAAATGAGTCATTAACATAGAATTCGAAACCATCCAGAATGAATGCAGAGCTGAGAGTGTAGAGGAACATTGTGGGCCAGATGCCAAAGTATTTGATGAATAAGAAGTAAGCAAGAGACTGATAAATGACAGCAACAAGGATGAGAAACACATCGGCACAGTTGAATGATATATGCCTTGAATAACAAATTTTTCAAAAGGTTGGGAGCATAATACTCTAGTTTTTCCTAGTCCAGTGTCTTCTTCCTACCTGCCTGAGACCAATCTCCCCATACCAACTGTGATATAATTTTGATATATAAATGTCAAAGAAGCTACTACATAATTTAAAAAAGGGGGGGAAAGAGGTACCCTCTTACCACATTAATCAACTATTATCCCCAAACAGTCAATACATTACTGATACAGTTCCTGCCAATGAAGGAAAGGGAGGAGGATGTACGCTTCTACAAGAGGTTTGATTTTTTGATCCACTTAACTATCCATGATTTTGGCTCCCACCATGACATGAGCCAAGAACTGTACCACATTCCAGAGATTAAAAAACTAAACAACATAGACATGCTTTGCCAGATCACACTGTAGTGGGGATAGGAGTTGAAAAAGCAATGTAGTACAAGTGCTACAATTACAGACGTAAATATCTCCAAAATGGACTCAAAGCAAGTTCCCATTTCAGTCAGTTTCAGTCTATTTCCCAAGATGATCTCAGAAATTCTATACCACTCCTATATAAATTCCTATGCTGCATTTTCACCCTAGTATTAATCTCAGGTACCTATGTATCACTGTATGCCTTACTATAAATATCTGTATCTGCCTACCAGTTTAAGGACAGGAACCAAGTCTTATTTTTATTTGCATCTACAGACTAGCATAGTGCCTGGTTTGAAGTAGGTGTTCAGTAAGTACTGATTAAGAATGAATGAAAGACAAACAAGTGAATGTTTTGCCTGTCATTCTATGAATTGAACTATGGCTTATTCATGACCTCAAGACTACAGCCTAAAGTGAGGCTCATATTCTTCCACAGTTTAACCTGTCATGGCTCCTACTCAGAGGGAGCTGAGCTAAGATTGAAAGAGCTAAGTTACCAGTACAGCTAGCCCCTTTAAAAGAAGTAATTAATATCTATACCAACATGTTCTCTGAAGTTTGTGGCTCACATACAACAATGGCCTGCTGATGCTATCTGGTCATCTACTTAAGAATACAGTATAGAAATGGAATATTCATTTTACTAAACAGGACTCAAAACTAATAAGATCACAAGTACAGTCTCTTTAATTTTCTAAGGACAAGTCCAGATTGAGAAAACAAGCTTGTCACAGACCTAAAGGTTTGGATTGCACAGCTGTCTTACAACAAAACAAGTTTCAGATGTCCCTGAAAAATTAACCTATGAATAGAAGACAACAGTGAATATAACATTAAACTATGGCCAGAGAGCCTGGGACTTTATACCTTGTTACACCAGGCCAGATCAAAAAATATGGCATCTACATTGGATTTTCTAAGGCAGAACTAATTTCAATTATGCTAGTGTATCAATTTAACTAGTGCATTTCTCTTTTATAAGAATCTCAAATTTGATTCAGAAAATTTTCTGCATAGATACATAGCATTACTGAATCTAATTCACATTACAAAAAAACACGTCCTATAATCCACTTCCTACAACATTCTCATAATTGTGCTTTTATTTGTCTAAATCTTTTACCAGACTATGAGCTACATGAAGACAACTCTTTACTCCCTATTTCACTGGTTAGGGAATAAAAATAAATTAATGAATAAATTAATTATAGCAGATTAAAATAAAGAAATCCACTAAAAGCATTTTAAGTTATACCACCATATCAGGGGAAACAATTTATCTGCATAATAGTAGTAAACTGATGATTCTTTTGGAAAGTGCTGAGGGCTAGAGAGATTATAAAACCTATAAAGAGTAAAAAACCAAGCCTTGGTGGTACACACCTGCAGTCCCAGCTACGCAGGAGGACTGCCTGAGCCCAGGAGTTTGAGTCCAGCCTGGGCAACACAGTAAAACTCTGTTTCAAAATAAATAAATAAAAATTTAAGAATGTTTTAAAGAGTAAAAAAGCATTAAAATTTTCTTGCTTTTGAAATTGCTAAAAATACTACCTAAATTTGTAAACACATATGTTTCACCTTTAAACATAAATGATTAATCAGTTAAATACATTTATTGTCTAAGCCCAGTTTATATCAAGGTTTCACGACAATTCATTTTACTTATTCTACAACTAGCTTTTATAAGTTTGGAAGAATAGTCCATGGGTTCTAGGGTTTCAAGTTTAGGTGAGCAATCTCAGATTTTCTGTCTATGCTACTTGATTTTACACACTTTAATCATGTAACTAATTTTCCCAGATTAAATGAAATACATATATATAGTTTATTCACACACAATAGACTTCCCATGCTCTTACTCCTGTTTGCTGCCCCGATCTAAAGTTTATCTGGTTCTGCTATACACAGAACACCACATCTACACATAGTACGCTAATGATTTCACATAAGAGTAGAATGTTTCATGTTTTATTTCCAAGACTCTGCCCTGATGGTGAACATTTTGATGGTTCCTTTACTTGTAGTAGGACATGAAAATATCTTCAAAGATAGTACAGTGATTCATAAATTTGTCTTTTTAGGGGCAGACCCTTGCTTTATTGGTCTGATTTGTTCACAGTTAAGCCCCCTGCTCAGAGGACCAACAGGCCAGCTAAGGAGCGAAGGAGGTGCCTCGAGCCTTCCAGAGTCAAGGCTCTACAGGGTTCCCCAGCCCATCGCTCATGTTCTGGCCCCCTGCCTGGGAGGCTAGCTGGGAGGGGGTTCCCTGGGGGATGGGGATGGGCAACTACACAGGATTTCAGTGTGGGACCCAGGGTCTGCTCTTCACAGTAGGAGGTGGAAGGGATTACTAAGTTCTTTATTACAGACCTACAAAAAATGAGAGAATTATGTATTATTCTCACTAGTTTGGGCTTCTTTTTTTTCTTTTTACAGAACAGCAGCAAGAAAGAGAAATGCAGGTGGCAGATGAGCCAGGCACGAGGCTTCAGATTGGAAGGGACCAGAGATGAAGACCAAGGTGTGGCTGCCTGAACAGAAGTGCTGTGGGCTGGCCTGGGCTCTCTCTATGCATCCTGAGAGAACTGCCATAGGCCCTAGAAGGAGGGGATGAAAGGCATGTGGGAGGGAAGAAGGCAGTCCCTGGATCAGCAGCAGCACCATCCTCTGATGCTGTCTGCCATCAGCTTGGGCAGTCCGCCAGCTCGGAAGCACTCACGGCTGGAGCCTAGGCTCTAAGCATGGATCCCAGAGGCCAGACAGGAGAGAGGTGGCAGGAAGAGTTCTACTGGTGTCACACGGGGGCAAGGGAACCAGGACTCGCCCTTGCTTGTCAGTCCATCAGCTTCTTCAGGCAGGCCTCCAGCCGATCCTCATCTTTGATGCCCACAAACTTGTCCACCACATCCCCATTCTTCATGGCCAGCACAGTGGGCACCGCCAACACCTCATACTCAGTGGTGAGGTCTGTGTGGTCATCAATATCCACCTTGGCCATAAGTACTTTCCTATGCTGCTTGGCCACCATCTTCTCTAACCTCGGCCCCAGTATCTTGCAGCGTCCACACCACTGTGTGTGGAAATCCACAACCACAGGCGTCTCACTGTTGACCAATTGGTCTTGAAAGTCATGTCCATCCTGGATATTAACGGTCATCGAGGAGATCCTGGTGGTGTATATTGTCCGATCTGAGTTGGGTGTTACAGCCAGGCCACCAGGACTGCATTGTGGGGTCTGCAGGACTCTGTAAGTGAGAGGTGGCCACCGATCCTGAGAGGGCTTCCTGGAGACGACTGAGACCAGGAAACTCCTCAGGAAAAGTCGCTGAGACATTTCCCTGCAATGCAAGCAGAGGGATGCACAGCCCAGCCCTCCCTGCCTGTCAAGGGCACTCCTGTCCATTACTATCATTCCTTAAATGTAGATCAAAAGTTTTCACAAATACATTACCATATATTTAATTGCTCAATTGAGGATCATTTGCCACTTCTCTGTCTACACATTTTGTGAGCACTTTTTATGATTTATTCCCTAATCTTGTTGCTTCCTAAGTGTATATTTTTTTCTTTAAATAAATATAATAGAAGCATTGGATTATAAAGCTGGAAGAAGAGATCACAGTGTCATCAGGCCATCCCTCTCAATTTTATACCATAACTTGGAGATATTATAACATGTGTCCAAAGTGAGATATTAGAATGTATTAGGAAAAAAAATTAGGTTTTTCTTACTCTCAAGTTTATGATTTTACTATTAAATTACATCTGAACTTTTAAACATCTATGTTAAAGGACTCTAGGGGAATAAAACTGACATTGACTTAGTACATAATAGATGTTGGTGCTATATTTTACATGTTCTTTCCACTACCCTGTATAACTACAAAACTGAATAGCTTAGAGGATGCACACTTAAATTATAAAAGTAATATTTTATGATTTTAAATTACTTTGTTTCTTTAAAAGTTACACTGTTCTCAGTACTTTGGCTTTCCTCTTTTTAAAACAGAAAGGTTAAACTTTTAGTATATAAAATTCTTAATTTATGTAAGTTATGCCAGATGTTATAGTTTCTATAGTTTCTAAACAGTTGTCTTTGAAAAGAGTAAAATGAGGATAAAATGTGGAAAAGGTCCCTTGACCATCCAAGGTCATTTTCCCCCATGGCTGGGAGATAAAAGACAATTCACACATAGAATAACCAATCAGCTATCATTTATCAGAAATGACATGGGTATCCCAAATTCAATATGTCCCAACCCCAACCCCCAATGTACTCCTGCCCTCTGTATTCATTTCCTGACTCTATTATCGCCGTTACAACCCATCTACCATGACAGTGAAGCTAAAAACGTAATGTTTCATCCCCAATCCTCCTTTTCCTCATTTCCCACATGCAATCAGTAAAATACATTCTGCTCAGTTTTTCAGATTTCTCCCATTTCAGATCCTTTTCTCCATCCCTACTTTTACCACCTTGGTTCAGACCCTCAATAGCCCTCACCCAAATTATCATAGGAGTCTTATAACTGATCTTGCCTCTATTCCACTTGCTCCATAATGATTTATCTTCACATCACCACCAAAGTAACCTATTTTAAACCCAAATTGTATCATGTTTCTCTCTTATTTCCAAGTGCACAATGGCTCCCTATTGTCTGAAAGATAAAATTCAAACTCTGTCCATTATGTGGTCCTCTGTCCATTTCTTCAGTTTCATCTATCATTACACAATGTCCCCTCTTCCTGTCACCAACCCCACATTCCATCATTTAATCATAATGGGCAACTTACTTCCTTCTCCTGAATACGTTACATGGCTTTACTTCTCTGCATCTTCACTTGTCAATGCTCTGTCTACTCAGAACACCCTTCCTCCTATAATCCATGTGATGAACATTTATCATTTTCAATGCTCAACTCAGGGCTCAACTCCTCTTTGAAGTCCTTTTTGAACCTCTTCCTCCTCATCCCAGTGGAAATGACCTTTCTTTTCCTTGGTTCCTCAGCTGAATTTTAATGAAAGGATTTGTGACAGGTTTCATGTGTTTGTTGACATGTCTATCTTTCCCCCTCTGGAATATGGGCACCCTAAGCAGGTACTGCGGCCTATTCAATCTTCATTCCCACAGTCTTGTGTAGAGTCTGTCACATTTTAGGAGCTCGATTATGTGTACTGAATAAAGGAATGAATGAAGCAATGAACAAAGAACTATATAGGACATTCTTGAAGGAATACATTTAAAAGTAAGATTAAATACTCAAAATAATGAGATACTGACCTAAGTACATTTACCTTTTATAAATTTCACACTTTTCTATTTAACACAATGTTTTCACTAAAATTTAGGATTTCTTAATCTGAGGGAATTTGATCACCCATGTATACAAACATTTATCACCAAGATATATAACTTCATAAGTTGTACTAATTTTTAAAAATTAATTTAATGGAATGTCAAAATGAATTATGGTCAACTATTAATTATCTGACAGGATCTTAATAGCTATCCTGGCTTACCTAGCACCTTCTCACGTGCTGCTTCTGTCACTCAGCCATGGCTTACTTTTCTAAGCTGGCTTTCATGCCTCTAATTATCCTGCTGCTGGCAATGAAAAAGCAACAATCTGTCTACAGTCTAAGTGAAGGACACTGAGGAGGAGAATAGGAAAAATGGTTCCTGAACATGAGATAATTTGATACAGTAGACAATCCGCACAAACAGAATCACAAAATCATGGAACTGGATGAGATCATATGTATTTATCATCAAAATCGCATAACTGATTGTTTTGACTTCTTTTGTCTTACACCCAAGAAAGATTTCCCAGGTACCTCTGCATTCTACTGAATTGGAACAAATATCTGCTACTGATTTTCCTTTGATAATTGAAAGGTGCAAAGACCTAAGTAAGATATAAGAAATCACTACATTGCTCATCAACATTTAAATCTACAAAATTTTCAGTAAAAGAATATTCGCTGAGATTGAGTATTAAAATCACAAAATTTTAATTCTAATACAGCCCCAAAAAGAATTTAACTTTGTAGTTAATAAATTATACACAAATTATTGAACTATAATAATTTGTTCACTAAGTTTATAAATATTTATTCTGAGGAAATGCTGAGGAAATAAGTTAATTCTTAAATGAGAAAAAATAAATTCATCATTCCATTCATCTACACACACTTGTAAGGATCCACAAATAACCAAGATGACAGAAAAATGGGTTGGCGTTTTATTAAATGCAAAACAGCTATGTCCAATTGCAAAAACAACAGTGTTGTCCAATTTACCAAACACTAATTAGCCACATATAAGTTAAAGATTCAGTTTCTCAGTGGTACTATTCACATTTCTAGTGCTCAATAGACATGTGGCTAGTAGCTACTATGGTGGATAGCATAGGTGGAGATCACTTCCATTATCACAGAAAGTTTGACTGGACAGTGCTACTCTGAAATGAGAATTTGCCAATACTTTTAAAATGGTAATACAAGTTCAAATAATAATTTTTTGATTGACTATTCGGCAAGAAGGGAAAAGTATACATTTACACATGGGAAAAAAATAAATATAAGTACTGCAGTAATGAAGCCTTTAAGTAAATAAAATTAGTTTTATGTGGTTTAATTTGAAATTCTACTATTCGGAATCTGAAAAGATGATAAAACTGAATCCAGAGGATGGTACAAGAAAAAAATAATCTTTTTCACTTAAGATTTTAATACACCAAATGAAAGCCATGTTTGAAAAGTGAAACGTGCTATAATTGTCTAAGCTATTCTATGTGTCTTAGCATAGGCTATTCTACTGGATATAGAGGCTGTTCAGCAAAGTGGTTAGAATTTCAGGTTCTGGGGTTACAGTTGCCTCAATTTAAATGTTGATTCTTGACTTACTAGCTATGCAACCTTAAGCAAGTCACTTAGGCTCTCGGAGCCTTTGTTTCCTCATCCATAAATGAAGGACTAACTCAAGTACTTTACAGTTAAAAAGATTAAGTAAAAGTTTATACATGGAAAGCATTAGATAACCTGGCACATAATAGTCCTCAAAAAATTTTTGTTGAACCTAGTCTACTGGTGGCTTTCTATGATTAATTCCTATTGACTTTCAAATCCATAGGACAGAGAGATACTCTGGAAAACATTCAAAGATCATATGTGAACACTAGGTCACACGGTAACTTAACGACTTGCAGTCATGAAAGAATCTACATTCAAATCTCTACCAACACTTTTCACCCATGGGCCTCAATATTTTTGCAATGAATGTATAACACAAAGCCCAATAGGCAACCTGGAGGTATAGTATTTTTTTTAAATGAAATAAATAAAAACCCCTCCCAGGTTAAAAGAAGTAGTGTGCTTTTTTGGTGTGTTAGTGACTGGGGCTGGTGCAAAAGGTAAAAGACTGGATAAGTAAAACAAACTTAACTGACAAGAGTTTAAAACTTCTCTGAGAATTTTATCATATTTCTAAAATTTATGTTTCTCTGTATTAGCTGATGTTTAAATAACTATGTCCAAATTTTAAAAGGGATATATCTTCAAGAGTAATTTTAAAAACACACACTATTATACACTATTATGTATATAATAGCACCAGTTATCCTTTCATTAAGTTTTGAGATACATCAATACAATTTCCTAATTCACTACAGCAGAACAACAGGTACCTAAGTTAATGTTATCTCCAAAACCTGTGGAGATGAAGATGGAATCTCACTTAGCCTTTAGGTTTTACCCCAGAAAATGTTAATTCTAATAGAGTGACCAGTTTCAGTAGAGTATAATACAGGCACCAGATAGTCAAAGCTAACTAAGACCCTTCTAAATTATCTTTATGCCTAACTTCATTCTCCTGGAATATTTTTAGAACTAAGCTCTGGAATCACCTGCCTTTCTGAAGCTTAGTGCTAACTGAACCTGAAATCTTAACTGACTTGATATTTTTAATCAACTTTTCAAATCAAACATTTTCATACAGCAATTTTCAGAGTTCTAATTCCACTTTCCATAATGTTAGCACTTGTATTTTTGCCTTTCAGGTAACTCTTATATATATGAGTTACCCATTAGACAGTAACATGTTTTAGTTTTTACTTACAGTCTCTAATTGAAACTAAAACATTTGGTGAATATTTTGAAAATAAATGTATTAATTGATTATTTAGTGATGCTGAATGAAGTGCAGGCATCAGACTCTATTCCTTACTTGGTTATTACTAACAGTATGATCTCAACTCCAGCTTCTTCAGAGGTCAGGATCTTTGAAAAGGAATGATTGTACAGGCTGATCTGTAACATCATATATTTCTAAAAGTTTTGAAAAACAAATTTTCAAGAATAATTCTTTAAAAAAATACACAGAACAGTTAGGTATGTAATGATAAGAGTTCTTTCATTAAGTTTAAAATACAATTTCTTTGTTTACTACAGAACAGCAACATATACCTGATAACATTGCTCCAAATGAAATTACAAACATTAATCAACACATGACATTTCAAATAATTTTCCCTATGACACATAACATGCTATTATTTTTGGTCACTTCACAACAGTTTTTAAACTATTATAATGACCTTGTTTCCATAAACAAAGTTACACAAAAAGCTGACTAATATACTTAAGTGGGAGACTGTCATTAACACTTAAAACATAGGAAAGAATTTATTCATGGAAATAATTTAAATATGTTCAGATAAACATTTGAAGTTTCCATTCTGTTTTCAGTAAATATTCCGAGGTTATTTCACAGCTATGAGTTGAAAATTAATACTGTCTAAGGGAGAATTGTTTTGGTAACTTAATAAAAAATATACAGGTCACAGGAGAGTCTACTATCATTATCCAAAATATAAACATCATACAGGTCAGCACTTGCTAATGAAAACTACTAATAGGATCATTCTCCAAACACTCTTTTGTAACACAATTAGCACGTTTTAAGTTAATACAGTTTTAAATTAACACGAAAAATGACAACATATAAGGTACAAATAATTCTTTACACTTTTTGCATTCTTTATACTTCCTGTACAGTTAGTTACAGTATTTCCGCAATTTTAAAATGATAACAAAGGCCGGGCATGGTGGCTCACGCCTGTAATCCCAGCACTTTGGGAGGCCGAGGTGGGCGGATTACCTGAGGTCAGGAGTTTGAGACCAGCCTAGCCAACATGGTGAAACCCTGTCTCTACTAAAAATACAAAAATTAGCCGGATGTGGTGGTGGACGCCTGTAATCCCAACTACTCAGGAGGCTGAGGCAGGAGAATCACTTGAACCCAGGAAGCGGAGGTTGCAGTGAGCCAAGATTGCACCATTGCACTCCAGCCTGGGCGACAAGAACGAAACTCCATCTCAAAAATAAATAAATAAAATAAAATAACATACATTCTACCTCTACACTGGTTTCTTTAGATCTCTGTATGACATACTGTGTGTTCTTAAATAGTTTATATAATAGCTCATCGAACTTTTCTGGAGCTCCTGAAAATTGATACCAAAACCTTACTGATGAAACATAAACCATATAATCTGATCTATTTATGTTAAGCCAAATGAATGACTAAATCCTTCTAAATGAATTCTACTTTATTAATACAGAAAAAAAGCTATTTTCTTCATGCTAAATTATAAAATTAGCCTAATTCTTATGTTACAACCATGAAAACATTACAAGTAACACACAAACTAAAATCATCAGGCCCACTTTAAGTGCTAACATGTCATTCACTCCTGGTGATATAACAAATACCATCTGTTATTTGGCCATTCTGAATTATAAAAATATATGAACTTTACAAAGGCAAACCAAGTTTTATTTCACGACCATTCTGATTGACACATATATACACACATATATATGCATGTGTATACATGCATACACAAACACAGAGACACACACACACCTCACAGCCATACAGAAATTCCATTTTCATGATTTTTTACTGCTTGATGTAAAGTGTGGAGTACCCGCACCTTCAGCTCTCAGAAGAAATTAACCGTGTTCTGGAAGCACTTCCACTCCGAATGACCTTTAAGTTTTACAGGCATTGTAGGCATTGCAGCAGATCCTAGAATGTCTAGAGAAAAGGCAAACCTGCCTGGCTTTTTTCTCTAATGGATAAAGTTGCTGTTTGGTCTCATTATGTTTTCCACTCCTAATCTGAAGAGATGAAGGATCTCTAAGGCAGGGTTGTTCACTCAGGATTAGCCTCACTTGCGTAGAGCCAGACTAGCAGCCCCCGCCTCGTGATAAGGTTGGGTTGGACCCAAGTGATGGAGGGAGAAGAGCCAACCTTACCCACAGCACCACTACCTGTAGCTCCCAAAGAGTCGGCGAGGGGGGAAAGCAGGGGTGGGATGGCACTGGGGACTTCTTTCCTCGGACCATATTTGGGGAAGTGTTCCAGAATGTGTGCAAGTCCTCCTCGCTAGAGTGAAAAAGGGAATCCCAGGGAATGCTCTTCCCAGGATCCCCACATCCGGCCCTTCGCACTCAGCCCTCAACGCGGAGCTGGGGGTTCGGAAAGGAGGAGGAAGGCAGCAGGTCCCCCGGCCCCCCAGAACGACTCCCGGCGGCCGCTGCTAGGCCTGGCCCGTGCCCGCGGCCTCAGGAGCTGCGACCCGGAGGGGCCTCGGTGCCCCGCGCCGGCCCGCCCAGCGGATACCCAGACCCGGCCTTCAACTCACCGCTCTCCACCTCGCTGCCTTTCTTGGCGGTCGCCGCGTTCCCCATGTCTGGGGCGATGGCAAGAAGGGGTCAGGGAGGGGAAGGGGGGCTGGGGCCGTGCCCGCCACTCCACAGTCTGGGGCAACCCCCGCTTCTGCACCCGTCAAAGCGGTGAGTGCGCCTAGCGCTGGCGCCCGGAGTCAGGGCGGGAAGACCGAGCCGGGACTGAGGAAAGGGTTCCAGCGAACTCCTCAGCACCGGTAGCGGCAGCAGCGGCGGCGGCGGCGGCGGCAGCGGCGGCGGTAGCGGCGGCGGTAGCGGCAGCAGTAGCGGCAGCGGGCAGACACTCCCCCTTCGCGCGGCCCGCCCTCCCTGCGCGCCCCCGGGCAGCCGCGCGCCCGGGCTAGGCCCTGGCCCGACTGTGTCTTCGCAGGCGGGCGCGCACGCCGGAAGTGACGTGAAGGCCCGGGACCNGCGGCAGCAGCGGCGGCGGCGGCGGCGGCAGCGGCGGCGGTAGCGGCGGCGGTAGCGGCAGCAGTAGCGGCAGCGGGCAGACACTCCCCTTCGCGCGGCCCGCCCTCCCTGCGCGCCCCGGGCAGCCGCGCGCCCGGGCTAGGCCCTGGCCCGACTGTGTCTTCGCAGGCGGGCGCGCACGCCGGAAGTGACGTGAAGGCCCGGGACCCCGGGGCGGGCGGTGGACCCCTAGCTGGCCGAGCCCAGGATTGGGGCCTGAGGTTGCGCTGACTGCCTCCTCCGCCGCGGTATCCCGGTCTAGCGCTCGGATGCCCATCGCTGAGATAGTGGGAGGTGGAGTGGGAACCGCTAGCTTTGCAGAAGGCAGAGTCCCTCCTCAGCCTGGCGTTCCCGGTGCCCTGGAGTGGAGTCGCGGGATACTGTTCAGCGGCTCGGGTGGTTTTCTTTGTGTCCCGCCACGCAGCGGCTCCTCACTCAAAGACTGCCTTTTCCTCACAGCGCCAGGTCCGAAAAGAGTCGGGTTGGAGATCGCGCGCAAGGGTGGTCTCTGGGTCTGCATCTGCCCGGCATCGGCAGCAGGAAAAGCCTGGTCCCTAGGCACGGTCGTAGTTCGAGCCTTTCATTCCCTCGCACATTGAGGTATTCGCTGAGCCCACCACGTTGTCCTCGGGGTTAGTAGGCTCCAGTCACAAGCCCTATGTTTTCAGACTTCCCAGGTGGAGATAAAGGAAAATTTTACTATTTCTGCACAACTTCTGTTGATGTACAGCATTGTATTTAGCAACTTCTGTGTAGATCTGAAAATAAATACATTCCCAATTGTTAGTTGCGTTTTATTAATATAAATCTTAGAATACTTGATTTTGCTGACAAAATCTTTTGTCAACTTCTATACGAATAGTAACTCATTTGCTCCTCATAAGAACCTATGAGAGATGTGGTTTTACTGTCATCATTTTAGTTACGAGCAAATTAAGGCACAAAGAAGTGACTTACCAAGATTACACAGCTATTATCTGGTGGAAGCAGGATTTGAACCCAGGCAATTGGGCTCCAAAATCTGATCCTTTGTCTCTAATGTTGACCAAAACTTGTGGCTGTTGTGGTAAATTGCTTTCTCTCCATTTGAAATCCCATTGACTTGAAGAGATAGATGCATAGTGAGTATACGTCCCGAGGAAATGTATTATATTGTTTTCTGGGTTTCAATTCAAATAAAATAAAATAGTGAAGCAAGGATTTGGACTAGGTGATGTGAGGTTTTGTGTCGGCATACAACAGTGTCACAACAATGTCATCTCCAATCCCATTTGGTTTTGTGTTGTGGATGTTATTTTGCCCTACATACATAGAAAGTTCAATAAAAGCACTGAACCACATGTATATCAATTAAAGACAACTTTTGATATTCTGTATTCTATAGGGAATCTTTCTAGTATCATAGAATATTCATACTACTGTCATTGGGGTGAGTTTTAAATGTATACCTTTTAAATAAATCCGCTTTAATGATAAAAGAGTGGTCGTGTGCATAATTTGGCACTTTAACATAATTTTGAATTCTAGGTCTCTAATAAGAGGGCTGCCATCTACATAGTAAATCATTAATTTACAAAGGAAACATTTGAGAGCTATTACAAAATGGATACAATATAACTATACCTGAAAATCAATAAGTAAAGCAAAAAATTCAGCTTTACAAATTGTCTCCCCTTCTTTCTCAATGTAACTTTATTATTGGTTAAGGAAATAAGTTGTTAATGATAGAGAAAAGTGATCAGGAATTTAAAATTTCTTGCTATTTTCTTTTTTGTTTATACCACTTTTTTCTCCTTCTTATATTAGCTTACTGCTGCTCTGGTTTAAGGAAGATAATACTTTAAAATTATAGTTTGGTAAATAGTTTTAATTAGTTAACATCCATAGTCATTTATTTGTAATTACAAACAAGTTGTTTTCATTATTAGAAGAGTTTTCTATAGAAATTTGTTATTTATGTAGCATCTAAAAGAGTATGTTTTATGAACTGGTTTTTTAACATTCTGGAGGGGCAGAAATTTCAACTGTCCAGTTATTTGTGAATAATTGGAGGTTCCATGAGGCAATTTCTATCCTTTGCCACCAATGACTGCTGTACCCTAGACAAAAGAGATGGAACTATGTAATTTTGTTTCCCTAGGAAAGCAGATGCAGTAAGAAGGGACTCATTCAGAGAAAATACTTTTGAGTTCCCTTCCATATAGTATTTTGCAATCTGAGAACATACAGCATTGTGTAAAAGGGAAAATTATACTAGTGGTAGTTGCAAACCTACATAAGCCAGATAACTATCTTAGCCCCATTTTACAAATGAGTGGAACAAGAGTTCAAAGAAGTGAAGTAAGTTGGCCAAGGTCACTCAAGTGGTAAGAGGCAGAGCTCTAGATTATATGCTGTCACTCTGAAACACATAATCTAATCCTCATTAAGATTAGGTTTTAAATCCGTATTTTGCAGATGAGAAAACTAAGGTTTATGAACAAAGAACCTTGGCGCTCTTGTTTCTAGACCACCTCTTAACTCATGAGTGAGAAAAGGGGAGAAAATTAGTAAATATTTTTTCAAATTTATTTTGTAGTTTCTACTTACATTGCCAACTTGATTTCCAAGTCCTTTTAAAGTAAAGCACCCTCAAACACAATGTATGTCGGAAGTACTTGTTTTCTTAAGAGTGAACAATAATGAAAACAACTTGTTTGTAATTACAAATAAATTATTGTGGATGTTAACTAATTAAAACTATTTAGCAAACATACTTTTAAAGTATAATCTTCCTTAAACCAGAGCAGGGGTAAGCTAATTTTGTTTTGTATAATATTTTACATGAAATAAATGCAAGTGAGAATTTAACCACCATAGAATTACAATTTTTTGAATGATGATCATCATCCACGTTGTCTAATATTTTATTATTGTATAGTATATACCAAATCAAAAGATACCACATGAAATACCAGGCAAAGGGCAAAGTAATATTTCCAAAATGAGGAAGTAATTTTATGGCCAATAAATTACAAGTACGATAAGTGTTTTAAATCATTCTAATACAGTACAAAGTTTTCTTGTTGGGCATAATTCTAATCCTTTTGTTCAATGATGATTTTTTTTTATCTGAGTTTCAGTATTCATCTTTTTGGATATTCCTTTACTGATAGGAAAACTAAAACAATTGACTCGTTGAGTAACCAGAATATTAACAAAAATGACCTAGTGCCAAAGTGGAATTATAGCTTCTCTCTTTCACAGAGGGACTGGGATACAAACTGAAAGCTTTAAGGAAAAAAAAA
>NW_016804545.1:827339-856734 GCF_001698545.2 Rhinopithecus bieti | reverse complement strand
GCGCCTAGCGCTGGCGCCCGGAGTCAGGGCGGGAAGACCGAGCCGGGACTGAGGAAAGGGTTCCAGCGAACTCCTCAGCACCGGTAGCGGCAGCAGCGGCGGCGGCGGCGGCGGCAGCGGCGGCGGTAGCGGCGGCGGTAGCGGCAGCAGTAGCGGCAGCGGGCAGACACTCCCCCTTCGCGCGGCCCGCCCTCCCTGCGCGCCCCCGGGCAGCCGCGCGCCCGGGCTAGGCCCTGGCCCGACTGTGTCTTCGCAGGCGGGCGCGCACGCCGGAAGTGACGTGAAGGCCCGGGACCCCGGGGGCGGGCGGTGGACCCCTAGCTGGCCGAGCCCAGGATTGGGGCCTGAGGTTGCGCTGACTGCCTCCTCCGCCGCGGTATCCCGGTCTAGCGCTCGGATGCCCATCGCTGAGATAGTGGGAGGTGGAGTGGGAACCGCTAGCTTTGCAGAAGGCAGAGTCCCTCCTCAGCCTGGCGTTCCCGGTGCCCTGGAGTGGAGTCGCGGGATACTGTTCAGCGGCTCGGGTGGTTTTCTTTGTGTCCCGCCACGCAGCGGCTCCTCACTCAAAGACTGCCTTTTCCTCACAGCGCCAGGTCCGAAAAAGAGTCGGGTTGGAGATCGCGCGCAAGGGTGGTCTCTGGGTCTGCATCTGCCCGGCATCGGCAGCAGGAAAAGCCTGGTCCCTAGGCACGGTCGTAGTTCGAGCCTTTCATTCCCTCGCACATTGAGGTATTCGCTGAGCCCACCACGTTGTCCTCGGGGTTAGTAGGCTCCAGTCACAAGCCCTATGTTTTCAGACTTCCCAGGTGGAGATAAAGGAAAATTTTACTATTTCTGCACAACTTCTGTTGATGTACAGCATTGTATTTAGCAACTTCTGTGTAGATCTGAAAATAAATACATTCCCAATTGTTAGTTGCGTTTTTATTAATATAAATCTTAGAATACTTGATTTTGCTGACAAAATCTTTTGTCAACTTCTATACGAATAGTAACTCATTTGCTCCTCATAAGAACCTATGAGAGATGTGGTTTTACTGTCATCATTTTAGTTACGAGCAAATTAAGGCACAAAGAAGTGACTTACCAAGATTACACAGCTATTATCTGGTGGAAGCAGGATTTGAACCCAGGCAATTGGGCTCCAAAATCTGATCCTTTGTCTCTAATGTTGACCAAAAACTTGTGGCTGTTGTGGTAAATTGCTTTCTCTCCATTTGAAATCCCATTGACTTGAAGAGATAGATGCATAGTGAGTATACGTCCCGAGGAAATGTATTATATTGTTTTCTGGGTTTCAATTCAAATAAAATAAAAATAGTGAAGCAAGGATTTGGACTAGGTGATGTGAGGTTTTGTGTCGGCATACAACAGTGTCACAACAATGTCATCTCCAATCCCATTTGGTTTTGTGTTGTGGATGTTATTTTGCCCTACATACATAGAAAGTTCAATAAAAAGCACTGAACCACATGTATATCAATTAAAGACAACTTTTGATATTCTGTATTCTATAGGGAATCTTTCTAGTATCATAGAATATTCATACTACTGTCATTGGGGTGAGTTTTAAATGTATACCTTTTTAAATAAATCCGCTTTAATGATAAAAGAGTGGTCGTGTGCATAATTTGGCACTTTAACATAATTTTGAATTCTAGGTCTCTAATAAGAGGGCTGCCATCTACATAGTAAATCATTAATTTACAAAGGAAACATTTGAGAGCTATTACAAAAATGGATACAATATAACTATACCTGAAAAATCAATAAGTAAAGCAAAAAATTCAGCTTTACAAATTGTCTCCCCTTCTTTCTCAATGTAACTTTATTATTGGTTAAGGAAATAAGTTGTTAATGATAGAGAAAAAGTGATCAGGAATTTAAAATTTCTTGCTATTTTTCTTTTTTGTTTATACCACTTTTTTCTCCTTCTTATATTAGCTTACTGCTGCTCTGGTTTAAGGAAGATAATACTTTAAAATTATAGTTTGGTAAATAGTTTTTAATTAGTTAACATCCATAGTCATTTATTTGTAATTACAAACAAGTTGTTTTTCATTATTAGAAGAGTTTTCTATAGAAATTTGTTATTTATGTAGCATCTAAAAGAGTATGTTTTATGAACTGGTTTTTTAACATTCTGGAGGGGGCAGAAATTTCAACTGTCCAGTTATTTGTGAATAATTGGAGGTTCCATGAGGCAATTTCTATCCTTTGCCACCAATGACTGCTGTACCCTAGACAAAAAGAGATGGAACTATGTAATTTTGTTTCCCTAGGAAAGCAGATGCAGTAAGAAGGGACTCATTCAGAGAAAATACTTTTGAGTTCCCTTCCATATAGTATTTTTGCAATCTGAGAACATACAGCATTGTGTAAAAGGGAAAATTATACTAGTGGTAGTTGCAAACCTACATAAGCCAGATAACTATCTTAGCCCCATTTTACAAATGAGTGGAACAAGAGTTCAAAGAAGTGAAGTAAGTTGGCCAAGGTCACTCAAGTGGTAAGAGGCAGAGCTCTAGATTATATGCTGTCACTCTGAAACACATAATCTAATCCTCATTAAGATTAGGTTTTTAAATCCGTATTTTGCAGATGAGAAAACTAAGGTTTATGAACAAAGAACCTTGGCGCTCTTGTTTCTAGACCACCTCTTAACTCATGAGTGAGAAAAGGGGAGAAAATTAGTAAATATTTTTTCAAATTTATTTTGTAGTTTCTACTTACATTGCCAACTTGATTTCCAAGTCCTTTTAAAGTAAAGCACCCTCAAACACAATGTATGTCGGAAGTACTTGTTTTTCTTAAGAGTGAACAATAATGAAAAACAACTTGTTTGTAATTACAAATAAATTATTGTGGATGTTAACTAATTAAAAACTATTTAGCAAACATACTTTTAAAGTATAATCTTCCTTAAACCAGAGCAGGGGTAAGCTAATTTTGTTTTTGTATAATATTTTACATGAAATAAATGCAAGTGAGAATTTAACCACCATAGAATTACAATTTTTTGAATGATGATCATCATCCACGTTGTCTAATATTTTATTATTGTATAGTATATACCAAATCAAAAGATACCACATGAAATACCAGGCAAAGGGCAAAGTAATATTTCCAAAATGAGGAAGTAATTTTATGGCCAATAAATTACAAGTACGATAAGTGTTTTAAATCATTCTAATACAGTACAAAGTTTTCTTGTTGGGCATAATTCTAATCCTTTTGTTCAATGATGATTTTTTTTTATCTGAGTTTCAGTATTCATCTTTTTGGATATTCCTTTACTGATAGGAAAACTAAAACAATTGACTCGTTGAGTAACCAGAATATTAACAAAATGACCTAGTGCCAAAGTGGAATTATAGCTTCTCTCTTTCACAGAGGGACTGGGATACAAACTGAAAGCTTTAAGGAAAAAAAAATATATATATATAGGAGTGTGAGGGGCCACAAAACCAACCTTTTTTCTTAACATGAAATTATCTCTCTCAGAAAAGTTTATGTTTGTTTGGGATATTCTAATTGTACTAGTGTATTTATCAAAACTATGCCTAAATCTCTGATATTTCAGTGTTGTGTTCTGCATTTTTTGACATGTACCTGTAAGACAAAAATAACACCCAAATTTACAAAATATTTGCTGGAAATCAAACACGGCACAATAGCTTTCACGGAGTCTCAGCCTTTATAATCAGATTATCTGTGATCAAGGTGAAAAGGGGAGAATCTGGTCGACAAAATTAAAATTATTAATACATTTATATGATTGATAGTGACAAAATAGAATGTTACGTAGTGAGGTAGAAAAGCTTTCTGCATTTTAGTCAGAAATACCTGGGTTCATGTTCTGGTTTGGCCACTATCTACGACAAAATATCTACAAAATATCTAAATTATTTTATTTCCCTTGACTTAGTTTCCTGTAGTGTGAAGTTATATGTATTAAATCATATAGTCTATGAAAAACACCTAGGATAACTTTTGTTATATGATAGGCACTCAGTAACTGTAAGTCTGTCCCCCAATCCTCAATAACATTCTATCTTCTCATGTTTATGTTTCAACGACAATCATTCAACAAATTTGATTACAACAAATAGAATAATAAGGAGTTTGTACTATATGCAAAGTATTATGAAAGGGACAAAAATGAACAAAATCAGTTTCCTGTCCTCAGGAAGTTTTTGTGTAAGCAAGATGAATATATAAATCAGTGATTGTACAAGATAAATTTGTACTATAGCATAAATGTAAACAATTAGGAAACATAAAGGTAATTGCCATTAAATCATAGATATTTTAGCATTGAATTTTGATATTTAACAGGTGGGGAAGATCATTGAGAACTAAGAACAGCTTGAGCAGAGGCTTCCATGGAAATTATCCCCAGGCCATGCTAGACCAGATGTTATGGAAAGATGTAGTAAGAGTTGCAACTTTCCCACTGGAATGTAAGCTATATGTGGAAGAATTTTGATTTTGTCATCACTACATCTACTATATCCAGCATTATGCCTCATATATAGTAAGTACTCAATAAATATTTGCTGAATGAGTGAATAAATGAATAAACAGGTTCAGATCAGATTGTATTTATTTGGGGAAACCTTAAATGCCAATTAAGAAATATAGGCTTTGTTTATTATGCAATAGAGAGCTTGAAGATATTTAAAGACAAAAGTAATATAATCCCACATTTTATTAATAAGATAATTTTAATAGTAATGTGATGGATATGTTGGAGAAACAATAGATTGGCAGCAAGATGACTATTGTAGTAGAAGAATGACAGGAAGTCATTCGGTGGTATATCAGCAGTGGGAGAAAAAAGAAAGGATGCATGTCAGATACTTGAATGTTAAGATCTATAGAATTTGATAAGTGTTAAGACTCTTTAGCATAATACAAGTGATAGAAGCCCAATTCAAACTAGCATAAGAAGAAATAAGTGGAACTGACTAGGTCACAGAACTAGAAAATTTAGGTTGGACATGGTTTTAGGATTAGATAGATCCAAGGATGGATATCTCTACATATTGATCCTTATTCTGTTCATATATTTGACTGTATTCTGCCAAACAGTCTCTCTCCACATGACAAGTTTACATCCTCCCAGCTTAACAATCTAAACAATAATGCCTTTTCTTTCCCAGCAGCCATATAGTATAAAGTTAGGTGAATATCCTTTATCCAAAATGCTTAGGACCAAAAACGTTTTCAGATTTTGGATTCTGGATTATTTGCATATACATAATGAGACATCTTGAGGATGGGATCCAAGTGCAAACACAAAATTCATTTACATTTCATATATTCCTTATACAAAGCCTGAAAATAATTTTACACAATATTTTAAATAATTTTTGTGCATGAAACAAAGTTTTTACTGCATTTTGACTTCAACCTGTCACATGAGGTCAGGTATGGGATTTTCCACTAATGGCATCACGTTGGTGCTCAAAAAGTTTGACTTTTGGAGCATTTTTAATTTTTGGATTAGGGATCCAACCTGTATATTATACATATTGGTTCTGTATGGGTAACATTCACATTCCTATGAAGAGAGGACCCCATAGTTGACATGAAATAAGTATAATTTTCTAGAAGAAACCATCATATGGAGTAGACAAAAACAACAGATGCCCAATATAGTGAAAACAAAGACTTAGAGCTCTCGATCAATTTTCTATCCTGAGTGAATGGATAATGAGATCAGGAATAAAGGGGAAAAACTGGTTTTTAAATTAGTGAGACGTGTAACTTGGGTCATACTGAGTTTGAGTTGGTAGTGGGACTTCTATACAGGGATGATGAACAGCAGGAAAATATAAAGTTAGATCAATACATGAATTGTGGGGCACATGTTCTCAGGGCCTCCCAAGGGCTGTGTCATGGGCCATGGTCACTCATATTTGACTCAGAATAAATCTCTTCAAAATATTTTACAGTTTGACTATTTTTGTCAACAATATTTTGGCACCCAAACATGTTGGGCCTCAGAGAAGACTCAGGACCCCACAGGAGTTGCCCAAACTCAGTGCTAAGGTACCAGCAGGGGCCCATTGAAGCCTCCCTGACTTTGAGCTTCTCCTCTGGTGGAACTCGTGTGTCCTCCTGAGCCCTGCACCTCCCTTTGGTTGAGGGTCCTTGGTTTATTCTGAGCTGGTTTTTTTTCTCTTAGGAAATTGTTGTTTAAGGATCTGAATTCTAGTTCAGATCCTAATTTAATTCTAGCATTCAAAGGGTCTTCTCCACTGCTTTTCTCCCAAAATTAATCTCAATTTGGCTTGTTGGTGCACATTTGAGTGAGGAACTGAATTGTTGTTTTCATAGGTAAATGAGAGACTGCATTTCTTCAGCTCCAAAGAGAAAGGGCATTTGCTCCTCCCACCTGAAAGGCACCCTTGGGCGGCCAGGGACCTCATGGGAGTGTCTGGGGTGCGGCAGCCCTACAGGGAACCCCCAACAAAATTAGTTTTAAAAAGGCTTGTCCAGGAAGTGCATACAGGAGCTGGTCTCTCCATACTTCGAGCCCATCTGGAAGGGCTCAGATCTCCCGAGAGAAAAACGGAGACACATAAGACAGTGGCAACGACTCAGTGGTGACACACTGTGGAGTCCTGCCCACAAGCAGCAAACACTTTGAACCACTCCACAAAAGCCCTAGGCCACAGCTCAATTCCTCCTTAAAAAAAAAAAGTGTGGGAAACAAATGATCTAAGAATGAGGAGAAAACAAGGAGAATAACTCCCCTTCAAGCACTCTAGGTTTTATGGTGCCTCTGCTTGCCAGAGTTTGTGTAAAATGGAAGTAATATGGTCTTTGTGCACATTTACATTAAGGAAAAAGAGCCCTAAGGTCGACCTGCAAATGACAGAGTCCCTAAGTTCTCTTTTTTTCTATTTTCTTTTTTTCCTACTTTAAATCTGCTGTTACTTTTCCACTGATATAAAAACCACTGTTTGGATCTAACAGGTGTTTTTTTTTTTTTTTTTTGCAACCCAGGGAATTTGTATTTATCTCACAGCTAAAGTTCTGAAGTAAAAGCTATAGGGTCTTTGTGTGTGTGTGTATATATACATATATACATATGTGTGCGTGTATTTAAAAGGTCTTTATAATTTCTATGATTTTTGTTTAATTGGCAATTAAATCTGTTATAATTTCCCACTAGCACACCAGACTTTCAGTACCTTGAGATGTAAATTTTGCTATCTAATTTTCACCTAAGAGTTGTTTCCTCTAATATGCAAATTTAAGGCTACTTAGCTGACAACTGCCTGAATAGTGAAACAGGTTATCAAGAATTTAAAAGTCTAAGACAGGAAACAAGCAGAAAAAAAGGTCTTATGAATCTATAAGATGTATTTCTTTTGGCATGCACAAATATGTCTATGTATTTATGTGTTGTGTACACAGTGTTTCAGTACTAAAAATATATAAAAGTGCTCTAGCTAATTGGCTAAAATATAAGAGCACTTAAATCAGATAATCAAAAGAAAAGACTAGTCAAATGCTTTTTCAAGTTAATGTGATTTAAGTAAAATCTTTAATAAAATAATCTGGCTTTAAAATTATTGGTAAAATAATATTAGAGATGTCTAAAAAATTGTCAGCATTTTTGATCAACTGGTTTTGTGCTTACTCCTGCAGAATACTAGAAGCCATAAGGGTTATAAAACTATAACATTTTTGATCAAGTGGTTTTGTGCTTACTTCTGCAGAATACTATAAGCCATAAGGGTTATAAAACTATAAAATCCAGCTCAAGACAAAATGATCTTTGCTTGTATAATTTTTGACAAGTAAGACATGGAATATTCTTTGTTTAATGAAAACTGCTAAATCCCAAGTTATCGGTAGAAATACCCTTATATTTAACCTTAAGTTTCTTACTTAAGTAAACACCTACAATTCACAGCTATAAAAATAGTTAACGGAAATAAAGAATGACTATCACAGTTTTTGTAAATAATCTAGGTAAATTGTTTAATAAATCAATCAGGTAAATGTAATGGAATAAATGCCTATAAACAAACATGTTATATAATTTAGGATCTAATGTTATTAATACATATTAAGTATCTGGGTAATTTCCAATTAAAAATTATAGGAAAAAAATTTTAATGTTCTTATTAAAAGGTAAATATATTTGTCTAACTGAAAGCTTATTTAAGGGTTATGTATAAAACAAAGTAAAAGGAACCAAAAAATAAGAAATGTAAAATGTTAAAATATAAAGAGTACTTTTGATAGAAAAGTAAAACAGAAAGTAATTTTATCCAAGGAAGAATCTTGTTTGGTAAATTTTTGTCCTACGATAAAATGGGTTGTTCAAGAAAAAGGGATTATTTAGGACAAAACAGAAAGTCTGAGCATGTTTAAATGCTCTATGTAAGTCATAATAAGGTTAGTAAAAAGGATTTTTTAAAAAGGGGTTGTATAATTCAGTTGGCTCAGCAAAAGAAACAGACAACCCAAACTGTGGGAAAAAGTCTTCACAATCTATACATCTGACAAAGGACTAATACCCAGAATCTATGAAGAACTCAAATGAGCAAGAAAAAACAACCCCATCAAAAAGTGGGCTAAGGATGTGAAAAGACAATTCTCAAAAGAATAGATACAAATGGCCAAAAAGCATATGTAAAAATGCTCAACATCACTAATTATCAGGGAAATGCAAATCAAAACCACAATGCAATACCACCTTACCCCTCCTGCAAGAATGGCCATAATCAAAAAATCAAAAAATAATAGATGTTGGCATGGATATGGTGAAAAAGGAACACTTTTACATTATTGGTGAGAATGTAAACTAAAACAACCACTATGGAAAACAGTGTGGAGATTCCTTCAAGAACTAAAAGTAGATACTATTTGATCCAGCAATTCCACTATTAGGTATCTACCCAGAGGAAAAGAACTCATTATATGAAGAAGATACTTGCACATGCATGTTTATAGCAGCACAATTTACAATTACAAAAATATGGAATCAGCCCAGATGCCCATCAATAAACTAGTGGATAAAGAAAATGTGGGATATATACACCATGGAATACTACTCAGCCATAAAATGCAATGAAATAATGCCATTTGCAGCAACCTGGATGGAATTGGAGACTATTATTCTAAGTGAAGTAACTCAGGAGTAGAAAACCAAACATCATTTGTTCTCACTCATAAGTGGGAGCTAAGCCATGAGGACACAAATGCATAAGAATGATACATTGGAGTTTGGGGAGTAGGGGGAAAGGTTGGGAGGGGGTGAGGTATAAAAGACTACACACTGGGGGGCGGGCACAGTGACTCAAGCCTGTTATCCCAGCACTTTGAGAGGCCAAGGCAGGCGGATCACAAGGTCAGGAGATCAAGACCATCCTGGCCAACATAGTGAAACTCCGTCTCTACTAAAAATACAAAAATTAGCTGGGCATGGTGGCATGTGCCTGTAATCCCAGCTACTCAGGAGGCTGAGGCAGGAGAATAGCTTGAACCAGGGAGTCGGAGGTTGCAGTGAGCCGAGATCACGCCACAGCATTCCAGCCTGGCAACAGAGTGAGACTCCATATCAAAAAAAACAAAAAAACAAACAAAAAAAAAAAACAACTACACATTTCATACAGTGTACACTGCTTGGGTGATGGATGCACCAAAATCTTGGAAATCCCCACTAAAGAACTTATTCATGCAACCAAATACCACCTGCTCCCTGCAAACCTATTGAAATAAAAAATAAATTAAAAAGATATATGAGTTGTGAATTTAGTATAAATATGAGAGTCAAAGCCACAACTGTGAATGAAATAGAAAATACAGAGAAAAAAGGCAGCTAACAATAGATAGCTACAGAACAGAGAAGAAATGGAGTCTGGTATAGTAGGAGCCTGTAGTGGTCAGACAAGTTTGGAGAGAACAAGGAAACGCAGTCATAAAAGTCAAGAAAGAAAGAGGAATATCAATTTGATTGACTGCATGCTAGAAATGGACTCTAACTAATGTAAGCAAAACAAATTTATTGGAAGAATATGTAGCTGCATATAGGAGGGAATGCAAAACTAAAGAACCAGGCTTGGCACACTCAGGAACCAGGCAGCTCCAAAGAGTTGAAATAGCAGTTGCTGCCTGACATTTTCCCCTAATGCAACCAATGAAATGAAAACAAAAACAAAGGCTATTCAGTTTTGTTTCTTTTCCTACAATTCACTTTCTAAGGAAACGGTTCAATTGGCCTACCTTGGTTTACATTTCTGCTTCTTACCCAGAGCAAGGCAAATGATTAGCAGTCCCATGAGACTCATCAGTGGTAGAGCAGAAATTTTCCACTACCAAAGAAGATGGAATAGAAGTTGAACACTTTAGGGAAAAAAAAACATAAACATAAACAAAAAACACACACAACAATGTCCACTACTACAGGGGATTTATTTAACAATGTTAGTAAAGACAAATATTTCTTGTCAGTAGAGCTGTTGGAAGTATCCCTTTCCCCCTAAAAAAATGTGGTGAACTTTATTATAAAGTCATAGACATTTTGGATTAAATATTCTAGAAATATTCTGTCAACCTGATGTGGTAGGCAAAATAATGCCTCTCCCAAAGATGTCCATGTCCTAATTCCTACAATTTGTGTATATGGTACCTTGCATGAAAAAGGAAAATTAAATTTTTTTCTAATTAGTTCATGTGAAAATAGGGAGAATATCCCGGACTATCCCTGTGGGCCCACGGTAATCACAAGGGTCCTTAAAAGTGGAAGAGAGAGGCTAAAGAGAAGGTCAGAATGATGAGACATAAGAAGGACTCAGCGCTATTGCTGGCTTTGAAGATGGAGGAAGGGGGCCAAGAATTGTGGAATATGGGCAGCCTCTAGGAGCTAGAAAGAGCAGGGAAACCAATTCTCCTCTAGTCTCCAGAAAGGAACACAACCCTTCTCACATCTTGATTTTAGCCCAGTGTGACCTGTGTTAGGCTTCCAAGCTTCTGAACTACAAGATAATTTTGTGTTGTTTCAAGCCACAAACTTTAAAAATGCAGATTTCCTTGACTCTAACCAATCCTATTAAATCAAAATAATTCATGTGGACTCAAAATAATCTGCCTTTTTATTATAGTTATTAATAATTTAATATATTTCAAAATAGCTAGAAAATAAGATTTGGAATGTTTTCAACACAAAGAAATGATAAATTTTTGAGGTGATGGTTATCCCAATTACCCTGAATTGATCATTATACATTGTAAGCATGCATTAAAATATCACATGTGCTCCATAAACATATACAATTATTATGTATCAATTAAAAATCTGCCTTTTAACAAAGTGTGTTCCTGTGTACGTGTGTGTTTAATTCTTATATGTTTAAGGGTGATCCTTATGCACACTTAAGTTTAAGAGCCACTGCACTATTCTCTTACATCCAAAGTCTCAACTGCTCTGGATCAACAGTCCCAACACACGGTTGGTCAGACATCACTTAAGAGTACTTAGGATAGTACTAGACTTCTTGAATTAGTGTTGACAATTTATCTGGTATATTTTCCCCATACATTTACAGTATGGGACTCAGTGAGAAAAGGGTTGAAGAAGGAAAACTCACAACTATTGAGTCTTACTTTGGGTCATACACCATGCAGAGCACTGTTATTAACTCATTTAAACCAAAATAGTGATCCATGCTGACCCCCATCCCACTTCCAGATAATATATAGCTCCAGGTCTTCAGATAGCTTTTGTGTGAGTAATTGCATTAACCTTCTAATTAGTCTCTATCCCCTAGTTCCTATCTTTCTCCCATTCTTTGTAGGAAATATTCTTAAATTGTGAAGTAGAGAATATCTAAAAAAGAGTACATAGATATAAATGAATATAAATGCACGAATTTAATAATAAAATTCTTGTACCCATATCCAAGCCAGAAATAGAACATTACCATACCTCAGATGCACCATATGTGATGCTCCCTGATTCATTTTCTCCATCCAAAGATAAATAATACCCTGATTTGATTAATCATCCTTTTAATTTATAGTTGCTGTGGGTTTGTTTTTTGGGTTGTTTTTGTCATTGTTATTGTTTTGCTACCTAAGCATGTAGCTCTAAAAAATATACTCTTCAGTTTGTCTATTTTGAAATTTATAAGAATTTGTAAGAATTAGGTAATTTGCTTCTTTTACTCAGATTTTGAGGTATAATCATGTTGAGTGTGGTACTGTAGTTCATTTATTTTTACATGTCTATAATATGATGAATATACAATTGTATGACTATACCATAAATTGTGTATCTATTAGACTGCTAATGGATATTTAGACTATTTCTAGAATATTTTTTGTTTGAACAATGTTTCCATAAGCATTCTTGCTTATAAGCCTACACACTCAATAATTTATTTAGATGCACAGCTAATAGTGAAACCGAGAGTGTGTAGAGTTTGAGCATGTTTAATTTTCCTAGGTAATAGCAAACTATTTTCAAAAGTAGTTGTATCAATTTATATACACACCAGTAATGGCTAATAATAAATTCCTACTGTTCTACATCCTCACATATACCTTCTTGTTTACTTTTTCCAATGTAACCAATCTGAAAAGTGGTTTTAATTTGCATGCTGAAAAAAATTTGTATAACATTTCATATGTTTGAGAGCCACTTATGTGACATTTCTTTCCATTACTTTTATCCACTTCTGTATTGAGTTGTTAACATTTTTCTTATTGATTCCTAGGGGCTCTGCATATTTGCTAAATCCTAACTTTTTCTAGCCTATATATGTGGCAATTATCTTCTCCTCATTCATGGTGTATTAATCAGTGTTCTCTAAGAGAAACAGAACCAGTATGATATATGGAAGGAGATTTATTAAGGGAAATTGGCTCACGGTATCACCAAGGTGAAGAGAATCCAGTGGTGGCTCAGTTCATGTTCAGGAACCTCAGAACCAGAGAAGCTGACAGTACAGCTTCTCAGTCAGGCACTGGAGCCCTGGAAACATCTGGTGCAAGTTGCTGAGTCCAAAAGCTGAAAAACTTGGAGTCTCGTATCTAAAGGCAGAAGGAGAACAAGTATCCTACTCCAGGAAAGGAGTGTCGGTGGAGGAGAAAGGGACGGAAAGAAAGAGAGAACAGGGAGGGAGACAGAGAGAATCACCAATCACCTTTTTTCCCCTGTTTTTTCTCATCCCTAGGCCCCAACTGATTGTATGGTGCCTGCCCACATTGAGAGTGGGTCTTCTTCTCCCAGTCCACTAACTCACAGGTTAATCTCTTCTGGAAACACCCTCACAGACACATCCAGAAGCATCCCTCAATTCAGTCCAGTTGACACCCGAAATTAACCATCATACATGGTTAGACTTTTTATTTCCTTTCTAGTATTTCTGATGTATTTAATATTTTATCAGCTTTATTAAATACAACTGACATATTTAAGTGTGCAGTAATTTTTAAAATTTATGTACACAGAAAGCCATCAGTGCAATTACAATAATGAACATAGTCATCACCTTAAAAAGTTTCCTCTTGCTCCTTTGTAATCTTTTCCTCATGCCCCTCCTTGCCCACAAAGTCCTAGTCAATGATGTGTCTGCTTTCTGTCACTATAGTTTAGTTTGCATTTCATTGAATTTAAATGATGGGCACAAGCAATACGTATTCTTATTTGGTATGGCTTCTTTCACTCTGCATAATTATTTTCAGATTAATCCATGTTGTTTCACGTATCAAGAGTTCACTGGTTTTTATCGTTGAGTAGAATTTCATTGTATGGCTATGTGTATACATTCACCTGTTGATCAATATTTACAATATTTCCAATTTTGGCTATTACAGTAAAGTTACTATGAATATTCATGTGCAAGTCTTTGTATGATTTTATGCTTTCATTTAACTTGGGTGAATCCTAGGATTAGAATGGCTGGATCATGTGAGACATATATGTTTAATTTTTAAAGAAATTGTCAAGCTGTTTTCCTAAGATATTCTAACATTTTACATTCCAAACAGTATGAGGGTTCCAATTGTTCCACACTCTCACCAGTACTTTAATATAATCAATCTTTTTAATTTTTAATTTTAGATATTCTAACAAATGCATAATAGTATTCTATTATGGTAATAATTTACACTTAGCTAATGATGGGTAATATTGAGCATCTTTTTCTGTGCCTACTTGCCATCTATGTATCTTTTTTTGGTGAAATATCTGTTCAAACATTTTGCCCACTTGTATTGGGTTCTCTATATTTTTATTATTGCATTTTGAGAGTTCTTTATTCTGAATACAGTTCTTTTATCAGATATGTTATTTGCAAATATATTCCTTCAATCTGTGGTTTGTCTTTCATTCTACTAATACTGTGTCAAAGAACAGAAGTTCTTAATTTTAACGATATTCAATTTATCAATTTTTTTTCTTTTTTGGATCATGATTTTGCTGTCGTATCTAACACATTTTTTGCTTAGCACTGGGGCACAAACTCCAAGTACAGATGGCTTCACTAGTGAATTCTACCAAATATTTAAGAAAAAAAATACCAATTCTACACAAAATCTTCCCGAAAATTAAAGATGGGATATACATCTTAACTTACTCTATGGGACCAGCATTACTCTGTTACCAACACCAGACAAAGATGTTACAAGAAAGAAATCTACAGGCTGGGCATGGTGGCTCACGCCTGTAATCCCAGCACTTTGGGTGGATCACCTGAGGTCAGGAGTTCAAGATCAGCCTGGCCAACATGGCAAAACCCCATCTCTACTAAAACACACACACACACACACACACACACACACACACACACACACACACACAATAGCCAGGCATGGTGGCAGGCGCCTATAATCCCAACTACTCGGGAGGCTGAGGCAAGAGAATCGTTTGAACTCGGGAGGCAGAGGTTGCAGTGAGCTAAGATCACACCACTGGACTCCAGCCTGGGAGACAAGAGCGAGACTCAGTCGCAAAAAGAAAAAGAAAAAAAAAAAGAAATCTACAAACCAGTATCAATTACTAGCATACATGCAAAAATTCTAAATGAAATGGTAACACATCAAATCCAATAACATATAAAAGGGATAATACATCATTGCCAAGTGAGGCTATATCAGAAATGGAAGATTATCTTAACATTTGAAAAGCAATCAGTATTTTATAATTTACCATATTAACAGAGTAAAATATTGAAATCATAACCATCCCAATAGATGCAGAAAATCATTTCACAAAATCCAATTTCATTTCTGATTTTAAAATAACTTTCATCTAGGAATAGAAGGGAACTTCTTCATCCAAATGTATGACATCCACCTAAACCCTTAGGCTAACAAGTGTTGAAACATCAAATTCTTTCTTCTTGAGATCAGAAACATGATAAGAATGATTGCTTTCACCACTTCTAATTAATATTTTACTGAAAGTTCTAGTCTGTGCATTAAAACTTTTAAAGCACAACTTACAGTAGCATCAAGTATATTAAATACTTAGGAATAAATGTGACAAAAGAGGTTCAAGATATATAAACATAAAACTATAAAATATTGCTGTGAGAAGTTAACACAGTGGCGTGGTGGCTCACGCCTCTAATCCCAGAACTTTGGGAGGCCAAGGCGGGTGGATCACCTGAGGTCAGGAGTTCAAGGCCAGCCTGGCCAACATGGTGAAACCCCATCTTTACTAAAAAAACAAAAATTAGTTGAGCATGGTGGCGCATGCCTGTAATCCCAGCTACTCGGGAGGCTGAGGCAGGAGAATTGCTTGAACCCTGGAGGGGGAGGTTGCAGTGAGCCGAGATTGCGCCATTGCACTCCAGCCTGGTGACAGAGTAAGACTCCAACTCAAAAAAAAAAAAAAAAAAGAAAAGAAAAAAATAAAAGAGAAAAATAGAAGTTAAGGAAGAGCTAAGTTAATGTTAATGAAGTGATAAGCCATATTGAGGCATCAGAAGACTCAATTTTGTTATGATGTCACTTCTTCCTAAAATTTTTCTACAGATTCAATGGATTCCCAAGCAAAATTACATTATCATTTTTTCCTTTTAACATTGACAAGCTAATTCTAAAATTTGCATGGAAATGCAAAGGATTTAGAAAGAATAGCTAACACAACTTTGAAAAAGAAAATGCAAGTTATAACATATACACTGCCTGATTTAAAGACTTATGTTAAAGCTTCACTAATTAAGACAGTATGCTTTTGGTGTAAAGACAGACACGTAGCCAGAAATAGACCCATACATATATTTTCAGTTGATTCTTGACAAAGGTGCAAAACATTCAAAGGTACATTTTGAGTAAAGAAAGGAAAATCTTTTAAACAAACTACTGTAACAGTGGATATCCATCTTTTAAAAAGAACTTTGATCCATGCCTCATGCAAGATACAAAAGTTAGCTCAAAATGTATCGTATTCCTAAATGAAAACCCACAGCTGTAAGACATATTTTAGATTTTGTTATTAATTTTTACTATTGTTGCATTGTTGTCAGAGTACCTTTCCTGTGTTATCTCATTCTTGGAATTTGTTTAGACATGCTCTATGACCAGTTAAATGGTCAAATCTTACACTTGTCACAAGTCAGCATGAAAAGAATGTGTGTTCTGCAGTTATTTTATTGTGTTTCATATATGTCTATCAAGTCAACTTGGGTAATCATGTTCAAGTGTTGTACAAGCTTACCGATTTTTGGATATTTAATCTAGCAAATACTGATGGAGGGTAATAAAATCTCCCACTACAGGATGATGGATTTGTTGATTTTTCTTTGTAATTTTCCCAATATTTGCTTCCATATTTTAAGATGTTATTAGAAGCATCATGTGATAGACTTGACCTCATTCATTCATTTAGCAAACATTTCCTGAGCTTGTATGATCTGCCTTGTATGATGAGCTTGTGTGATCAGCTCAGTCTAAGAGAAGAGGCAGATAAGCAAACTCTATCTAATGCAGTGTGTGTTTCTAATGCACAGTGTTATAAGTACACAATGGTTTTTGTGAAATCACTGAGAGAGAGGGTATTTAACTATGACTTTGGGAAAAACTACTCAGAGAAAGGGTTGTTACACTTGAGCATTGAAGTGGAAGTGGAAGTTGCCCAGAGGGCTTGAGAGATGGGGACAAGCATGTGAAGCAGAACATGCATTTGAGCCTATACAGAGGCAATGAGATGTGACTGTGATCACATCAATCAGGGAAATGTAAATACTCCAATATGGAAGGATCGTTATGGGGAAATGGGAAAAGATATAGATGGTGAAGTAGAAAATAACTGGATTAAAGGGGACTTGTAACCTATCCTAATGTGTTTTTATTTTATCCTGACAGTGAAAGGGAGCTATTGAAGGACTGTACAGAGGAATGTGTGATTTGTGTTCTAAAAATAACTCAGTACCAGGGCAAACAATGAATTTTAAAAGCTCAAGACTAAAGACACTGCCAGTGCCTTCCCAAAGTCCATTTTGTCTCTTCCTCCTTACCAACATAAGCACAATTTCGTTTGGGTTTATATTGTTTTTTAAAAGTGTTGCTTCTGTGGCTTCCTTACAGCTCAGGGTGAGCATGTGATCAATTTGAACAAGAAGATGTAAGCTAAGGATTTATTTAAAAGTTTTCAATTTTCTGATGTAGGTACTTCTCCTTCCTACCTATCTTTCCACCTTTTTTCTGCCTGGATACAAGGACAAAAGCGACTTTCTCCACATAGGAGATCAGAAAGATAGAGAAGCCTAGTTTTTGATGACATTGTTGAATCTCTGAAATACATAATCCCCTTTTAAGTTTCTATTGATTAGGTTTCCTGTTATTTTCAGCTGCTGAACACAATCCTAAACAATACACAGTAAACATTTGTCTTCCATATTTCAAATTTCTACATTGATGATAGCGCAGAATCTCATACCCTTTCTTAGAAAATCACCCTTCCTTAGATATCCTTAGATATTTTCTCCCATGTTGCTCTTTCCATCATCCTGTCTTATCAATCCTGTCTCCTTAACAATAGTGTGTATTCCTTGTGGACAACATAGAGTCTTACATGTTTTATAACACAAAGTAGGTACTCTAAATGTGAACTGTACTATTGCTCCTTTCCGCTCTATTTGTATAACACATTTGGATAACAATTTGGCAACCTATATAAAGCAATTGTTTTTTCTTCCTATAAATAAGAAAATAAGTATGTGATAAAATTGAAAGAAAAAAATTCAACTGGAAAAACTGAAAATAGATCAGCTAACTCAAAAAATTTGGTATTCTTTTCTTTAATTTTTAAGTAAATCATCAGTTTTTCTGAGATTAAGGGTTCATCTCTGAGAGCTTTCTTGTTTCTAAAACAAGTCTGCTTCACTATACAGCCAAAAGAATAAAAAAGCAGCTATAGTCTCCCTGTTGATTAGACTATTAGATTTAACTAGTCTTGTTACTAATATTCATAAGGCCTGTGAAATACATATTATACTAGCTAACCAGTAAGAAAAAAACTGGATGAATATTTCATTTCTTATACCAAAATTAATTCCAAGTGTATTACAGATATACATGCAATAAGTAAAATCCTAGAAGTATTGTAAAAAAAAAATAAGTAAATTTTTTTATAATGGTGGAGTAGAGACAAATTTTCTATAAGTGTAACAGAAAACTGGAAACCATAAAATAAAAAAGCATATATATGCCTATGTGGCAAAAAGAAAAACAAAAGAAAGGAAAAAAGAGAAGCCAGCAAAAAAAAATTACAAAAGATTAGTCAAAGATTTAATGTTATTTAAATATAAATAACACCTACAAATCTTATTTACATGTGAGATGAAGAATGGTAAAGAAAATTAGCAGTCAACCCCAAAACAGCCAAAAAATACTTGAAAAGAAATTCAGATTTATGCATGCAAAATTAAATAATAATCAAATAAGATTCTCTACATATCTGATTCATAATTGTCATAAAGAACAATAACACTTTATCTAAGATTTGTTAATATATGTGTTAAAAGATATTTTTATATTGTATGGAAGAGAGGATTAATTTGTATGATTCACTTGGAGAACAATTTGGCATCCTAGAAGCAATTTTATCAATGTATTATAAAAGTTGGAAAGCAAAATTATGAATTAATAAAGATAACATAGAAAAACAAATAAGAAGAAAAATTGAATATATAAACAAATCCAACCCCTGTAGCTTCAAAATGAGATACACAATAATTTAGGCAAAGACCTTACCAGCCTAGTCATGATCCAAAAGAGGATGAAACTATCACTAGATCCCTAAAAATGTCAAAATGTTAAGGTCCCAATGAACTGCATTTTGTCAGAATAGAAAAATTCACATAGTTTTGGGTTGCTATGGTTTGAATATTTGTATTTCTTTAAAAATTCATGTTGATATTTAATCCCCAGTGTAACAGTATTAAGAAACAGGGCCTTCAGGAGGAGATCTAGTGCCTTATAACAGGGCTGGAGGGAACTAGCTAGGCCCTTTTTTGTCCTTCCCCCTTTCATCACGTGAGGACACAGCAACAAGGTGCCATTTAAAAGCAGAGAGTGGTTTTCACCAGCCACAGAACCTGCCAGTACCTTGACCTTGGACTTCCCACCCTCTGGAATTGTAAAAACTAAATTTCTATTATTTATAAATTACCCAGTCTGTAGTATTTTATTATACTGAATGGGGATATAATGAAAAGTACCACCTCTGTGCCCTGTATCCTTTAAATCTCTGATGGTGGTACTATTCTCTGCAATTCCTCCTGGGATATAGTTGCTTTGATTTAATATCTTGAATGGGATATGCAAGCAAAGACATTTTTAAGGGCTTCTACCTAGTCTTTCCTATTACAACAGCTTTTACTGCACAAATTAGAGAACCTATGTGAAGCTTCTGCCTCCTATTGAGTGTATCTATCCCAGTATACACTTGAGGAATAGAGAACTAACCACAAGGAAAGTCATTGACCCAGTGAAACACAATTTAGGCCAGACTTGGGCCAGAACTCCATTTAATACCTAGTTTTTATAAGCCCACCATTCTAAAGAGGACTATACTGTAATTTCTGGTTCTCTGAACTAGAAATCAACTCATATTCCATATCTAAGGGTTCTAAAAAAAAATCTGGGTATTACCTCTTTCTTATTGCAAAGTTGCCTTTATAAATGGCTGGACTCTGTGAGGAACAATCAAGGGAATGTTTATCATACATACTTGTGGTTTTGTTGCAGGATATTTCCTTAAGGGGGCTTAGCTTCTCTTCAGTCAATGGGCTCGGTGCGTGAACTGACATAGATATAAAATAGCTGAAGGACTACTATTTTGCATTGCAGCCACTAATTATTAACTGCCAATATTTGTTGGATATAGTCCCAGTCAAGTAACAACTTTAGTTGGCTATTATTGATCTGCCTCACTTCTTGGGACACAGTAATCTACTAGCCATTAGAAATGGTCCCCATGAGTTAGAGCACCCCTACTGTTATTCTGGCCTTGCTATCCACTATTTACATCCACATTGTCTCTGATGTATAAGTGCCACCACCTGGCCTCTGGCATTCAGAAACTCTTCTACTAACAAGTAGTAAAATTAGTTCCATGGCAGCATCTCCACCATCAACTGTAAACTATTGAGTTCCCTCACTCATAGATTCCTCATTACCTTAGTAAAGAAAATGTCTTCTGGCCCTCCCAGGAAATAGAATCAGGTGATGGGTTCTCCAGTCTCACATTAAAAATCTAGCAAAATTTCCACAGGCAGAGCCTTCTGACTCCTTAATACTATTCCAAAGCAGTTCTAGTATTCCCATCTCATTTATGTAGACATCATCATGTCTAAGCTTCAAGATGTTATCTTAAAAATATAGTAGGACTGGCTTTGACAGTATTAAATGCTAGAGTATTAAATCATAAGGCATAGGAGGACGTTCCTACATCGATAAAATTTCCCCTCTTGGTCCCCTTCCCACTTCCACCACCAATCTACTTCCACAAGTGTTCCTTAGTTCCTACAAGCACTTCATAGTCAGCTCCTAAAATTCCTTTTAAGTAGAAGGTGCATTTGACTTATTATTTGCAGTAGTTATATTCTATAAAGTCATTAAATTAATACATTTATTTATTATTTAGGGTATTTATTTATACCCTAGGACCATTGCTTCTAGGGTAAATAACAGTGCTAGGTTTCTGTGAGCCTCTGGTCACAACATTTTTCTCAACTGATCAACATATAACAGTGTTTTATGTATCTTTTTGTTTAAAGACACTTTATTTAATATATATTATGGATGCATTAACATTGAATTCACAGCCAATAGTACTATATCATATGGCTGAAAGAAGTTTACCTAACACATATGATGCTTTTCTCCATAAGGCACATCACATCCTTCTTGTACTTAGCAGCATTAGACAACATTTCATCAGTTTGTTTGCGGGCGATTTTAAAAGGCAAAAAAAATAAGTTTTAAAAACTTATTTTTTAAAAAAGCAAAATCGCTGACAAAAGGCAGAAAATGAGAAAATATGGCATTAAATTGACCAGAAAAAAATACATGTTTACAGTATGAGGGTTGAAACAAGTAGGCAGAGTGTAGTCTTGTTCAGCCTCAGCTGGGAATGTGCATGATGGAGATTTGAGTTTTTTGAAGCTCTATGTATAACCTTGAATGACCACAAAAGTGCTGTGAATATTGATTTTGGGGGTACCGATAAATTCTAGTGAGTAGGTGGATTTGCAAATAGAGTCCACAAATAATGAAGAGCGGTTGTATTTCCTCCTAAAGGAGGGACTACATTTCCCCATTCAAGGTAATTGGAGTGGAAAAGGTAGGTCTTAAAGACAACAAATATCTTTGAAGCATGTGCCTCATGTCAGCCTCTTGCAAAGATTTTTAGCTAAAGGGAGGCTACTCTCTTCTAATAAGAGGCAGGGATCTGGTCTGATGTTCAGGGTATTCTAGTGATATTAGTTTCAGTCTTTCCTACAGGTCTAAGGATTCCTTCTTTTTTCTACTAGTACCTTCTCTGACACCGGAGACCTAGAAACGTTGGGAATTCTGTCTTTGTCATAACATGGGGACTCTTATAAAAGATTCTGAGTCTAATTTTCATATAACCTACAGGAGATAAGAATCATTTAATAACACTATTGCTGAGTCACAAAAATGTGGAGTTAGTAGTTAAAAGACTTGAGCTTGTCTTTTTCCACTTTAAGGGTATGCAAAAACCTGCAACAACTCTACAATCCTTATAATTACTCTTGTTCCCATACCTTTCAAATGCCACAGCCATCATATAGTTCAGTGATTTACCTGTCACCTTTACCCCACCCCAATCCTAATTCAGCATAGATAAGAGAGAATAACCAGGGAAATTCTAAAAGAGAAAAAAGTAATGAAAGAGCACTAGTTTTATCTGATATTAAAATATATTTTCAAACCAAAACTGTTATAACAGAGTGAAATAACAAGAATTAAATAGCAAATCAATGGAATTGAGTAAAAAAGTATATATAGAAATGTAGTGCATGTTTAAATGTTGCTTTTCAGAGTCATTAAATTTTAAACATACAGTTACATGCTGCATGATGATATTTTGGTCAATGATGGACTATATACACGATGGTGGTCCCATAAGATTATAGTGGAGCTAAAAAATTCCTATCACGTAGTGACGTCTTGATGATGCTGACCCTGTGTAAGTCTAGGCTAATGTGTGTGTCGTGTATCAATTACTAACAAAAATGTTTAAAAAGTAAAAACATAAAATAAAAAACATTTAAAATACAAAAAGCTTATACAATAAGAAATAAAGAAAATATTTTATGGCCGGGCGCGGTGGCTCAAGCCTGTGATCCCAGCACTTTGGGAGGCCAAGACGGGCGGATCACGAGGTCAAGGAGTTTGAGACCATCCTGGCTAACACGGTGAAACCCCGTCTCTACTAAAAAAATACAAAAAGCAGCGACGGCCCGAGGGTGCTGGCGGCCTGAGTCCCAGCTACTCGGGAGGCTGAGGCCCCCAGGAGAATGCTTAAACCCCGGGGCGGAAGCTTGCAGTGAGCTGAGATCTGGCCCAACTGCATTCCAGCCCGGGCGACCCAGAGCAAGACTACTGTCCTCAACAAAAAAAAAAAAAAAAAAAAAATTTTGTACAGTTGTACAATGTGTCTGTGTTTTAAGCTGCTTTACTATAGAAGAGTCAAAAAGTTAAAAAAAATTTAAAAGTTTATAAAGTAAAAGTTTATAATGTAAAATAGTTACAGTAAGAATGTTAAAATATTATTGAAGAAAGAAAAATATTTTCAATAAATTTAGTGCAGCCTGTGTACAGAGTTTATAAAATCTGCTGTAGTGTACAATGTCTAGGCCTTCACATTCATTTACCACTTACCCACTGACTTACTCAGGGCAAATTACAGCCCTGTAAGCTCTATTCATAAGTACCTTATATAAGTGTACCATTTTTAAAATATTTTATGCTGTATATATTTTGACTGTAGCTTTTCTACCTTTACATATGTTTAAATACACAAATACTAACTAGTATATTATAATTGTGTGCAGTATTCAGTACAGTAACTTGCTGTATGGGTTTGGAGCGTAGGAGCAATAGGGTATACCATACAGCCTAGGTGTGCAGCAGGCTATACCATCTAGGTTTGTGTAAGTATATTCTATGATGTTTGCACAATGAAAAATCACCTAAAGACACACACTTCTCAGAACATATCTTGCCATTAAGCAATGCATGACTGTATTTGATGGTAGAGGTGAAAGGATCTTCCTGTTGGTTCATATGTGGGATAGGAAAGCAGCAGAAGAGTCAAGGATGAAAGTAACGGAAGAGTCAAGGATGATTCCTAAGTGAATGAATGAATGAGTGAATGAATGAATGATACCAGTGTGAAAGAGTAGGTAAGGGAGGGTTTGAATGAAATCAGAAAGGTATTTGTGTGGAGACAGTGCAGATTATGTAGTCTTGTGAAGGATGGCAAGAATTTGAATTTTATTCTCAGTGAAATAAGATTTAGCAGAAGATAAACATGATCTTTTGCATATTTAAAAAAAAATCTCTGGCCACTAGATGTAGAAGATTTTGTAGGAAGATAAGAATAGAAGCACGGAACACAATCAAGAAGATTTTGTAATCATCCAGGGAGATATAATTGTATATTACAACAGGGAAGTAAGAGTGGAAATGGCGAAAAAGGGTGGAATTTGAGATAACTTATGAAAATAGAGTTTGTAGGATTTGCTCATGAATTGGTTGTGCAATCTGAAAGGAAGAGAAGAACAGAAGAAAACATAGTCTTTTACCTAGAGCAACTTAAAGAAGGAAATTTGACATTTACTTAGGTAGAAATGCATGGGGGAGCAAGTTTAGTGGGAATTGAGGAGAGTGGAAATCAAGAGTTTGGTTTTGGACACATTAAGTTTGGAGGTGGCTATTAAAGGTCCAAGTATTGATATCAAGGAGACAACTAGATATATGGGTCTGGAGCTCAGGTGAGAGGTTAGAAATATAATTGTCTATAGTGTACAGGCCAGGTAGTGTAAAGCCCCTTTTAGGGGCTTTGTTCCTTATACCCAAAATCCTGGCACAAGTTCCCTGAAACACTTGTCTGGAAAAAATTTGAAGATATATCTCAGTACATGCTCCACTTCAAATTAATGTCTCACTCTCAAACTCTGTCCCCAGACTAAAGTTCCCCTCTCTTTCTATCTATTTCACACACACACACATTCATCTCTCTCTCTCTCTCTCTTCTCTCTTCTCTCCTTCCTTCTCTCTGTTCCTCCTTTCCTCCCTTTTCTCTCTCTCTTTCTATCATTCCCATCTGGTGCACTCCTTAGGTAATACAGAGTTTTCACCCTGCTTTCTGATTGCTCAAGAGGAGGCAACAGTAGTTCTAACAACTGAAGTCATGTCTTTTCCATTGACTAATATTTCCTCATGGGGGACTGGATCCAAACTAATATGACACCCAACAAATAGAACAGAAACAAGAAACAGTAAGCAGTAATTTTTTAGAAGACCATAAACCTACCAAAGACCTATCTATACCTAACCTCTGATATATATTATTTGTCCAGTAAAATTAAGATTAAATTCTCATGCCTATAGTATTCTACTGACTCGTTTCTCACTAATTGTATTGTGATTCTGTTAAAACTTCACTTTGCCACTTTGGGAGGCTGAGGCAGGTGGATCACAAGGTCAGGAGTTCGAAACCAGCCTGACCAACATGGTGAAACCCCATCTCTACAAAAATTAGCCGGGCATGGTGGTGCGCACCTGTAATCCCAGCTACTCAGGAGGCTGAGGCAGGAGAATCACTTGAGCCCGGGAAGGGGAGGTTGCAGTGAGCCAAGATAGTGCCACTGCACTCCAGCCTGAGCGACAGAGCGAGACTCTATCTCAAAAACAAACAAAAACTTCACTTTGCTTTGATAAATACTGTCAGAATGTTGGTAGATATTTTATCAAGAAATAACCTGTCATAATCAGCAAGAAAAAAATAAATAATCTCATCAAAAAGTGGGCAAAGGACATGAATAGACAATTTGCAAAAGAAGTCATACAAACAGCCAACAAACATATGAGAAATTGCTCAACATCACTAATCATCAGGGAAATGCAAATTAAAACCACAACGAGATACCACCTTACTCCTGCAAGAATGGTTATAATTAAAAAGTAAAAAAAAAAAAATAGATATTGGCATGGATGTGGTGAAAAAGGAACACTTTGACACTACTGGTGGGAATATAAATTAGTATAACATTGTGGAAAATATGTGGAAAATAGTATGAGATTCCTTAAAGATAAAAAAAAAATGTGTGAGCATATTATGTCACTCCTTTGCTTCATTACTTCATTAGTTTTTTCTCACTAACTGTAAAATAAATTTCAAAGTCCACAGCCTTCGTTTCAGCTGTACAGGAATTTGGCCTTTCGTGCCCCATAGGGAAGAAGATTGAAGAATGATATTCTGGGTTGGACACAGTGGTTCATACCTGTAATCCCAGCACTTTGGTAGGCCAAGGCAGGAGGATCATCCAAGACCATAAGCTTGAGACCGGCCTGGGAAACACAGGGAGATTCTGTCTCTACAAAAAAAATATATTTTTTAAATAACCGCACATCATGGCACATGCCTGTGTTCCCACCTACTTGAGAGGCTAGGGTAGGAGGATTGCTTGAGCTCAGGAAGTTGAGGCTGCAGTGAGCCATGATTGTGCCACTGCGTTCCAGACTGGAACCCAGAGTGAGGCCCTGTCAAAAAAAAAAAAAAAAAAAAGATGCTCTGAAATGCCTTGGGAGACGATTAGATAAGGTGAGTAAAGAGGGTTGTTGGGGGAAACAACCTAAATGAAGATTCACAAGAAAACCTATCTGAGACTGAAGTACAAAAATGGGCTAGAGTAGAGAAGAAAGTTAAGTTTTAGAGGGCCTACAAGACTTTATTAGGAATTAAATTTGAATCGGGCTGACATTTGCAGACTATTTTATGGCATCTAAAAATGGGAGTAAGAATGAAAATGCCCCTTTAGGAATATGATTCATACTGTAATTTGTATGTTAGGTTGATTTAGAGACTGTACTATCTTTGTGAGTCTTCTGATTAGGAAAAACAAATCAGAAATACCAGGAAATGTTTGTAGTTGATTTAATTACATATGTCTATTCCTTTTGATTAATATTGCAGCTCTGATGAAATGAGGAGCCTCATATATGGTATCAGCAAGGGAATCCAGAGAATTTGATAGTGAAGAATCAATATAATTATAATGCCTTTCCTGGATCCATGCCCTTGTGTCGTTTTTAAACATTTTCTTTGAAGCTTAAAAATAAGAATGAATATTGATTTCTTTACTCTGCTTATGTGTGTATATGTGCATGTGTGTATGACAGTAGGTTTTTTTGTTTGTTTGTTTGTTTTGTTTGTTTGAGACGGAGTCTCACTCTGTCACCAGGGTGGAGTGCCGTGGCAAGATCTTGGCTCACTGCAACCTCCGCCTCCCAAGTTCAAGCAATTCTCCGGCCTCAGCCTCCCGAGTACCTGGGACTATGGGTGCGTGCCACCATGCCCAGCTAATTTTTGTATTTCTAGTAGAGACGAGGTTTTACCATGTTGGCCAGGATGATCTCAATCTCTTGACCTCGTGGTCCGCCTGCCTCAGCCTCCCAAAGTGCTGGGATTACAGGAGTAAGCCACTGCGCCTGGCTGATACTAGGTTTGAAAATAATTAAAAGGTCAAAATAGTTTTTATTTTTCTGATTTTAGTTAGACTGGAGAGATACTAGGCAACTAGAACAAATGCATTTGAAATTCTCACTACAGTATCACATTAGCTAATTTATGACAACTTGCATTATTTATTAGCTAATTTATGACAACTTGCATTTTCATAATACGGTCAAAATTGTTGATATAATCATGAAAAATAAAGTTTCTAAAAGGAACTAAAATTGCTACATTCCTTGGGCTTAACAAGGTCAAAAGTCTCCTTCAATTAAAAACATTCAATATTTATAAGAAAAATCTGGTGGGAGGGAAATTTTGTGATTGCTTTGAAATGCTAGGTCTAATTTCTGATTTCTAATTCTATTTTGTTTCTAGTTTTAGAAAATAAACTGACAGAGCAAGTGAGTGACTAACAAATAGTTTGTCTTGTTCTTCTAAGGATATCAAGAGATTCAATTTTATTTTAGAGAATAAAATTTGGCCCAAATAGGAAAAAACAGAAAAATAATCCCTGAGCTTCAAATAAGAAGATCTGAATAAATTCAAAATTCATCATTTTTCTCTAGAAATATCAAGGCAAAGAAAAGTATGAAATGCCAACATATCTGAAATGCTATAATTCAATAAAAGGGATGTGTTATGTTTTTAGGAAGGGCACCTTTAGGAAAAGCATGGGGATACTCCTGGGGGACCTGATTAAATAAGGACATGATTATGCATAATGTTCTCAGTATAGAATCAGTGATAGCATAAAACATAAAGATAGTTAGGTTTGGTTCATGCGATTTTAGTTCATACATACTCCTTTTTTTTTTTTTTTGAGATGGAGTTTCACTCTTGTTGCCCAGGCTGGAGTGCAATGATGTGATCTTGGCTCACCGCAACCTCCGCCTCCTGGGTTCCAGTGATTCTCCTGCCTCAGCCTCCCGAGTAGCTGGGATTACAGGCATGTGCCACCATAAACAGCTGATTTTATATTTTCAGTAGGGACAAAAATACAAAATTTGATCATGTTAATCAGGCTGGGCTTGAACTCCTAACCTCAGGTGATCCTCCCGCCTCAGCCTCCCAAAGTGCCAGGATGTGAGCCACTGGTCCTGGCCTATACTCTTAAAAATATATTTTGCTAAGACTAGATTTTTGTCTACATCTTACAGATATATTACAATGGAGTAGCACATGGACCATGACCAAAAGAAGCTTAGTAATGGTACCTGAAAGGCTAGCTAGGTTAAGTATTCTATGACAAAGTAAGCCTCCTAAAACACATAATCATGGACTGCGTCTAGTTGTAAATTTCAGACGTAGTTGGAATCTACTAACAGGAGAAAATGAAGAGAGAAATGCGCAGATGGGTGAAGCACAGATACAGAGCTGGAGTGCTGGAGACGAAGATACAGACACTGCTTTCAGGGTCGGTCCTCATACTGGATAAGATGCTCTGCATTTCTTTTCCAAAACTTTCTAACCCTCATTTCCCTCATCAGTAAAATGGGGGAAAATAGTGCTAACCTTGTGATATTTCTGCAGAGATTAAAATGGGGTTAGTCATGCAAAATACTTAGCATAGTGTAAGAAGTAAAATAAACACTAGATTAAAATGTTGGTTACCTCTTGCCAGCATTGTTGCCTAGCTTTTGTATCAAATGTTCATTCAGAGAATAAAAGTTACTAAGAGTTATACAGAATAAAGTGTTTATTATAGGGATTAGACCTTACACAAGTGTGGGAGCTAGTCAAAAAGTCTGTGTGGCCTTGTACCTGGAGTTGAGCCTAAAGTTGCTGTAGGTTAGCTAGGCTGGCAGGTGAAGAGTGCTGGATGAGAACTGAGAGAGAACAAGGGCACACTCAAACTGTAGTGATGGAATCCATGAAAATAAAGTGGAACCTACGAGGACAACTGGAACCTCGATGATGCGACAAACCTGCTAGAGAATCTAGTTCTCACTGCCATGGAACTTTACATATACCTGGCCCAGGACAGTGAGATCTGGAGTGAGCTGGAAAAGCTGCGGGCCCTGGTGGCACTCCACACCAAGGTCAACTAGAAGATCAGTAACAAGTGTGAGCTGTCACGGTGTCTGACACCCTACACCCTACACCAAACTTTATTTTTTTTTATTTTTATTATACTTTAAGTTCTAGGGT
>NW_016804545.1:817507-825633 GCF_001698545.2 Rhinopithecus bieti | reverse complement strand
ATTTTCCAGGTGTTGTGTGTCTCAGTTCCCGGGATAGGAGAAAGAATTCCCAAAACCCTTGCGCTTCCCAGGAGAGGCGATGCCTCGCCCTGCTTCAGCTCTCGCTGGTCAGGCTGCAGCAGCTAACCAGCACCGATTGTCCGGCACTCCCTAGTGAGATGACCCCAGTACCTCAGTTGAAAATGCAGAAATCACCGGTCTTCTGTGTCTCTCGCGCTGGGAGTTGGAGACTGGAGCTGTTCCTATTCGGCCATCTTGCTCTGCCCACCAAACTTTGAAACTCAAAAATGTCAACTTAAAAAAAATTGTGCTGTCCAAATTTTGCACAAATTTCTCTTCTGGCCAACCGTAACCTGGGACAATATAGGAAAAAGAATTATATGAATCACAGATCCAATTTAGCTAAGCTGAAACAGTAAAAAGCCACCACTGCTCATCCCCTTTCAACTTGGCATCCATATATACTTCTTAATACTTACTGGCGAAGTAAAGAAAACTGCAAAATCAAGCTTCCATGTGGCATGGTATAAGCGTCCCTTACATAGTCCAGACCACACAACTACTCTCTCTAAAAAGACACAAATTTCTTTTACACATTTTGGACCATATTTATTCTCTTCTAGGTGAATTACATGCACTTTTGATATCCTATAACTTAAATTATGAGATATCTACCTAGCTGTTATTAATATATCTTATGTTAGACAATAGGGAAATGGGAAAGGGGAAAGATTGGTTAATATATACACAAAGATATTGGTATCAATATAATGAAGAAATATTCATAAGTATTATTGTATTCATTTCTACAAGTGCTCACATAGTTGTAGCACTATCTATAATTATCTTCTTTTGTTACACATTTGCCCTCCACAAACCCTGCAACTGGTTCCTTCTTTGATGGTTCACTCAAACTTTAGAACACAAAATTGGCAGCTTAAAAAAAATCCTGCTGTCCAAATTTTGGACAGTAGCAGCCCTGCTTACTTTAAGTTGTTGCAGTTTTCCATTGGCTTATTGAAAATAGCTTTGTTGAGATATAATTCACGTGCCATAACATTCATTCATTTTAAGTGTGCAATTCAATACGTTTTAGTAAATGTGCAGAATTGTTTAACTATCATTGGAATTCAGTTACAGAAAGTTTCCATCATCCCAAAAAAGACTCCTTCATGTCCCTTTGGAAACAATCCCCATTCCTACCTTTAGAGCTAAGCAGCTATTAATTTACTTCCTGACTCTGTAGATTTGCCTTCTCTGGACATTTCATATAAATGAAATTATACAATATATGATATTTTGCATCTGACTTCTTTTAATTAGCATAATGTTGAGGGTCTTGCAAGTTGTAGCATAACAATAGTGATTTCCTGTGACTTTTATCACAGTACATGAAAGTGTTATGAGTTGCTTCCAGTGATCGCCCGAATTTCACACATCCTCCTCCTTACCCCATTGTACAGGAGCAACAACATGTCCCCTTCATAGTTAGAATCAATACCTCAGAATACATTAACAATTTTCTTTGTTGATTCACAGGCATGGGAGCCCCAAGTAGACATGCAGCAATTTCAATTTCTAGTTTAATGGAACGACTGCTGTGTCCCCGATGGAAATATACCACACTTGGGAACTAAAAACTCTAAAGTAGCAGAGCCCTAAGTCATGGAGATGGAGACAGGAAGTAAAAATTTTCATAAAGGATCACAAAGGACAGTGCCTGCAGAAAAAGGAAAAACATGCGCCTGTATATATACTTGTCAAAATATTGTCCATATTTTGAAACAAATGTAAAATGTTAACAAAAGCTATAAGATACTTACTTGTATCTTCAAGACCTTTTCAAGACCAGTCTCATATATACCATTTCTGTTTTATGATGGGATGATATTGTACACATCAAGTGCTATGACCTATAGATTACAAAACAATCAATTCGTGATGGGCACTCAGGTTGAATGTTACTTTATGGCCCATGTAAAATCAGTGTTCAGTTTATACTACGACCTGGCAGCAAACCAGAAGCTGTGTTTTGGAAGAAGCATAGTTATATGCAGAGAGTGGCATAGCTATACTCCAAAATCTTAATTATTGCATTTTCATTCACTTATAGGCACCTACCAAAGGCTCCATACAGCATCCCTGTCTGTTACATGCACTATGCACACCATCATATCTTCTGGGACCTAAGGGGCAGAGCAGTTTGCATGGCAACCTAGTCATTTCTAGGGTTTCCATTTCATCTGCACCCTACTCAAAATGAAAAAGCATGACTATATATGTAGCCCTGATTTACCTAATCTGTCTGCATGGCATTGTCAACTCTCATAAATGCCTAGAGTGAGATGTGATAGCTGCATGGGCCTAGAAACTGGCTGATTGGAAATGACTTTTTCCCTTGCAAAATAACAGAGTCATAAGCAAACATACAACAGCCTGCCATTATTTAAAATTTCTGTGTATTTCCATCATGATTTTTGTGTTAGTTTTGATTTTTAAAAATATTCCATTAAAATATAATTTGTCTTGATTATGAAGTTTTTTCATACTCTCTTACATTTTGCACCCCAGGTGAGTGCCTCACTTATCCAAATGCTAGCCCAAATTAGAGGTAATATTAAAAATAAACATTCCCATTTCAATCCATTGATTCCCAGACCTGTAAATTCTTGAAAATGGGAAAAAGAGCACATATTGATCACATTCATTTGTGTGTTTAGAATGTACACTGCATCCTATAGGATATAACGCCAACTTGGCAAGATGTTGCCATCTAGCTGGAACTTTAAGGCTAACTCCAAAAGGCTAATCCATCATTTTATTAGGCCAGATAACTTCAGGTGATGGAGTACATGGTAACACTAGTGAATCCTTGTACTCCATCTACTTCACTCCATTTGCTATAAAATGAGCTCTTTGGTGAGATGCAATGCTGTGTGGAAAATGATCATGGTGAATAAGACATTTTATAAGTTCGCAGATAGTAGCTTTGGCAGAACCACTGTAAGGAGGTAAGGCAAGTCTGCATTTAGAATAAGTGTCTATTATTGTGAGAACAAAGGGCTCCATCTTCCATAGTGGAAGTAGGCAATATTATCAACCAGGAGTCTCTTTGACTCCTGTGAGTAATGGTACCATATTGGGGGCTCAGTGTTAGTCTTTGCTTTTGGTAGGTTGGGCACTTAGTTTTTGTGATTAGAAGTTTGTGTTGCCAAATAAATACATAACCTCCGTTCTTGCTGCCTTGGACATTTTGTCATGATTGCATTAAGCAAGGATGAGATAGATGGCTAGCTAGGGAGAAAGGGCAACTGATAGACACATAATTGGTCATCATGTCCACTTGATTGTGAAGAACTTTTTCTTCTGAGTTTGTTCCTTATTCACCTGGGACACAAATATCTTCACTTTTAGAGATAGATATCTGTATACATTTTCTCTAGACCTCTTTGTCACCAGTTTTCCAATTGTGTTCTTACCAATTCTCTGACCATCTGGCTAAACCATTAGTCACTGCCCATGACTTACTATACATTTATACCTCTGACTGTCTCTTATTCCAGGCAAAATGAATATTTTTCTGGATGTGCAGCATGTGCAGCATGGAGTACCATATATAAATCAAAACTTTTTCCTCCTAAGTTAACTGGCTATAGGGAATGCCCCATAAGGGGAAGGAGGAACTGTAGCAAGAATAGGAGTCATGGTTATCTGGGATACTTGCTCCTGCAACTTACTTGTATCTTCAGGACCTTTTCAAGACCAGTCTCATATATACCATTTATGTTTTATGATGGGATGATATTGTACACATCAAGTGCTATGACCTATAGATTACAAAACAATCAATTCGTGTTGGGCACTCAGGTTGAATGTTACTTTATGGCCCATGTAAAATCAGTGTTCAGTTTATACTACGACCTGGCAGCAAACCAGAAGCTGTGTTTTGGAAGAAGCATAGTTATATGCAGAGAGTGGCATAGCTATACTCCAAAATCTTAATTATTGCATTTTCATTCACTTATAGGCACCTACCAAAGGCTCCATACAGCATCCCTGTCTGTTACATGCACTATGCACACCATCATATCTTCTGGGACCTAAGGGGCAGAGCAGTTTGCATGGCAACCTAGTCATTTCTAGGGTTTCCATTTCATCTGCACCCTACTCAAAATTGGTAATTTTTACATTTACTCAGTAAATGGGCTGCAATAGTACATTCAAATGAGAATGTCTATTACCTCCCAAATCCAAAGAGGTCTACAAATTTTTATGCTTCTTTCTTTGTAGTGAGAGGTGCCATGTACAACTTGTCCTTAACCTTGCAAGGAATAGCTTAACATGTCCCAGATTACTGGAAAATTAGAAATTTCACTAAAATGTCAGCTCTCTGAATTTGTATGGATTTATTTCCTGACACCTGACAGTCATTTACTTAACAAATTTCTAAATTGTTGCTTACTAGGCCAGTCAGCATGGTGTCATCAATGGAATAGAACATAGTAATGCCCTACGGAATTCAGAGGCAATCTAAGTTCCCGAGGAATAGATTTGGGCCTGGGCTAAAAAACCTGAGGGGAAAATTGGAGGCAGGACTAAATTGCAGCTCCAACTCAGACAGACAGAGCAGCGTGTTGAGACTCACATCGTGAACTTTCGCTCCAGAACTACTGCAGGAATATACCAGGAAAACTGAGAAAATCCACAGACCCTCTGAAGGAAGCGGATTGCTCCTGCAGGACCTGAAGATAGCCCAAATACTCTGAGTGCCCAAGATGTGAATATGAGAAAAGAGGAATTGTCCACTCCCGAACATACACCCTCACTGGAAAAGCTGAAGGTCTAGATCATGGTAGCAGGATTTGACCTTACCTGGAGCTACGTCAATTTAGAGAGCCTAGCGGAACACAGGGGTAGAGGAAGCAGCGGGAAAAGCCCTGTGGGTTATCTGGGTCCCCAGCAAAGCTGTTTCTGACTTTTTTCACAGGAGTCCTTGGGGAGGGCTGCCAGAGGCACTGGGAAAAGACCACAGGGAGAAAGAAACTTCCAGGTGAACTTTGTAACAATTCCAACTGAACGCGAAGTTTCCTGGCCAGAATTTGGGGGAGGGTGTGAATCTGGTGTGCAGACTCCATAGGCAAGGAAGTGGGAAAGCCCTGCTTACTTTCTCAGCTGGGAGGCTGGTAGCCTGGGGCAAGTTCTCACTCACTGCCTGGAAACAGACTCAGTGCTGTTTGAGGGGCACAGTGGGAGTGAGACTGGCCTTTCTGGTTGTGTGGGAGGGGGGTTAGACCTTTCCCCCACTTCTATGATAACCTGCATGACACAGTAGAGGCAGCCATAATCCTCCTGGGAACATAACTCCATTGCCTGGAAACCACATCCCCATCCCCCTACCAGCAGTCACAGGAGCACTGCCCAAAGAGAGTCTGAGCTCAGACATGCCTAACCCTGCCACCACCTGATGGCCCTTTTCTACTCACCCTGGTAGCTGAAGACAAAGGGCATGTTCTCTTGGAAGTTCTAGGGCTCCACCCACCACGTAATCCTTCCTATACTGCCACAGCTAATGCTCCCTTGAAAGTGCCACCTCCTGGCTGGAGGCCAAACAGCACAAAAATAGTGCATCAAACAATCAAAACTAAGAAACCTCACAGAGTCCATTTCATCCCCTGCCACCTCCACCAGAGCAGAAGCTGGTATCCATTGCTGAGAGACCTGAAGACAGTTCACATCACATCACTGGTGCAGACAACCCTCAGTACCAGCCTGTAGCCTGGTAGCCCTGCTGGGTGGCTAGATCCAGAAAAGAAATAACAATCACTACAGCTCAGTTCTCAGGAAGGCACATCCCTAGGAAAAGGGGGAGAGTGCTACATCAGGAGAACACTTGTGTGGGACAAAAGAATCTGAACAGCAGCCTTGAACTCCAGATCTTCCTTCTGACATAGCCTACTCAAATGAGAAGGAACCAGAAAACAATTCTGGTAATATGACAAAACAAAGATAGACCATATGATAGGCAACAAAACAAGTCTAAATAATTTTAAAAAATTAAAATTATATTAAGTACTATCTCAGACAACGTGGAATAAAACTGGGAATACACTTTTATTCCAGGGGATTAAATGAAATCCATTTAATTGGATTGCTTAGTCTTACTTTGGCTATGCAGGCTCTTTTTTGGTTCCATATGAATTTTAGTACAGTTTTTTTCTAGTTCTGTGAAAAATGATGGTGGTATTTTGATGAGAATTGCATTGAGTCTGTAGACTGCTTTTGGCAGCATGGTCATTTTCACAATATTAATTCTACCCATCCATGAGCATGGGATGTGTTTCCATTTGTTTGTGTTGTCTATGATTTTCTTTCAAAAATCGTAGGAATCTTCAAAAGGAACCTTCAAAACCATGCAAATACATGAAAATTAAATAACCTAATACTGAATGATTTTTGGTTTAACAATGAAATCAGAGGGAAATTTAAAAATTCTTTCAACTGAACGATAGTATTGACACAACCTATCAAAACCTCTGGGATACGGCAAAGGCAGTGCTAAGAGGAAAGTTCATAGCCTTAAATGCCTACATCAAAAAGTCTGAAAGAGCACAAATGAATAATCTAAGGTCACACCTCAAGCAACTAGAGAAACAAGAACAAACCAAACCCAGACCCAGCAGAAGAAAGGAAATAAGATTAGGGCAGAACTAAATGAAATTAAAATAAAAAATAGAAAAGATAAATGAAACAAAATGCTAGTTCTTTGAAAAGATAAATAAAATCAATAGACCATTAGCAAGATTAACCAGAAAAGAAGATCCAAATAAGCTCAATTAGAAACAAAACAGGAGATATTACAACTAACACCACAGAAATACAAAAGATCATTCAGGGCTACTATGAACACCTTTACATGCACGAACCAGAAACCCAGAGGAGACTGATAAATTCCTGGAAAGATACAACCCTCCTTACTGAAATCAGGAAGAATTAGAAACCCTGAACAGACCAACAACAAGCAGCGAAATTAAAATGGTAATAAAAATAATACCAACAAAAGAAATCCAGGACCAGATGGAATCACAGCTGAATTCTACCAGACATTCAAAGAAGAATTGCTACCAATCCTATTGACGCTATTACACATGACAGAGAAAGAGGGAATCCTCCTCTAAATCAGTCTACAAAGCAGTATCACCCTAATATCAAACAGGAAAGGACATAACAACAACAACAACAAAGAAGACTACCGACCAATATCCCTGATGAACACAGATGCAAAAATCCTCAACAAAATATTAGCTAACTGAATCCAACAGTGTAACAAAAAGATAATCTGTCAAGATCAAGTGGATTTCATACCAGGATGCAAGGATGGTGTAACATCCACAAGTCAATAAACGTGATACACCACATAAACAGAATTAAAAACAAAATCACATGATGCAGAAAAAGCATTTCTTAAAAATTCTGCATCCCGGCCGGGCGCGGTGGCTCAAGCCTGTAATCCCAGCACTTTGGGAGGCCGAGACGGGCGGATCACGAGGTCAGGAGATCGAGACCATCCTGGCTAACACGGTGAAACCCCGTCTCTACTAAAATACAAAACTAGCCGGGCGAGGTGGCGGGCGCCTGTAGTCCCAGCTACTCAGGAGGCTGAGGCAGGAGAATGGCGTGAACCCGGGAGGCGGAGCTTGCAGTGAGCTGAGACCTGGCCACTGCACTCCAGTCCAGGCAACAGAGCGAGACTCCGCCTGAAAAAAAAAAAAAAAAAAAAAAAAAAAAAAAAAAAAAAATTCTGCATCCCTTTATGATTAAAACACTCAGCAAAATCAACATACGAGGAACATACCTCAATGTAATAAAAGCCATCTATGATAAACATACAGCCAACATAAAAATGAATGGGGAAAAGTTGAAAGCATTCCCTCTGAGAACTGGAACAAGACAAGAATACCTAATCTCACCGCTTCTATTCAACATAGTACTGGAAATCCTAGCCAGCAGGCATACAGTATGAAACTAAAGAGTTTTTGATTTGCAAAGCCTAGGGCTTGAGAGAAAAGTTGTTTTAATTTCTAAAAAGATTTGGTTTGGACCACTAAAACCAGAGGCTTTAGGACTTA
>NW_016804545.1:757528-816403 GCF_001698545.2 Rhinopithecus bieti | reverse complement strand
AAAAAAAAAAAAAAAAAAAAAAAAAAAAAAAAAAAAAAAAAAAAAATTCTGCATCCCTTTATGATTAAAACACTCAGCAAAATCAACATACGAGGAACATACCTCAATGTAATAAAAGCCATCTATGATAAACATACAGCCAACATAAAATGAATGGGGAAAAGTTGAAAGCATTCCCTCTGAGAACTGGAACAAGACAAGAATACCTAATCTCACCGCTTCTATTCAACATAGTACTGGAAATCCTAGCCAGCAGGCATACAGTATGAAACTAAAGAGTTTTGATTTGCAAAGCCTAGGGCTTGAGAGAAAAGTTGTTTTAATTTCTAAAAAGATTTGGTTTGGACCACTAAAACCAGAGGCTTTAGGACTTAGAGCATAGATAGTATAAAAGATAGATATTGAATAGGGCAGAATAAGAAGGTGATATTAGCTCCTCTGGAAAAATAATACAGAAAATAGATGATAATTAAAAGTCAGTGTATTTACCAAGGAGTCATTATAGGAGGAGGCAAGGAAGCCCTGTAATAAAAGTTACAGGTAGAACACCTGAAACAGGAAACCAGATGGAGGATTCAGCTAAGCCTCAAATAATCAGCAAGCCCATGAGAGCCAAGGTGATGCCTGGAGTAATCACCCAGTCCCACTTACTCCCAGACACCAAAGAACAAGCCTCTCCTCAGTAGGAGAAGCAAGTAAGGACCAGTATTGCTTTAAAAGGCCAGAAGCCCCCTGGGCCTCCTCCCTTTATGGAGGCTGAGAAATCTCATGACTTACTGTTTGCAAGCCTCTCTTCTACTATAAATGAGGATGGCTAATATATATTGAGCATTTATTATATGCCAGAACCTGATCTAAGTATTCACATGCTTTATGTCATTTAATTCTCCTAGCAACCTATAAAGTTGGTAGTATTATTATCTCTATTTTAAAGAAGAGACAATGAGGCACAGAAATTTTAGGGTCACATAACTATAATTTGGTAGATTCAGGATTTTTCTGCTGTGTCCAGACACTATTGAAGGGAGAAAAGTGAGAAGAAAATCCTTGAGAGGGCTGGAGAGACTGAGGGGGTTTGAACATGAAAATGAGTCAATACATATCCTGAAGTGAATGAGGAATTACCCCCAATTTTTGTATTAGTCACAGTTCTCCAGAGAAACAAAACCAACTGTGTGTGTGCGTGTGTGTGTGTGTGTGTATAATGGGTTCATGTGATTATTGAGGCCAAGTCCCATGATCCGCTGTTTGCAAGTTAGGAACCCCAGAAAGTCAGTGCTGTAGTTACAGCTCTAGTCTGAAGGCCCGAGAACTAGGAGAGCTAATGGTATAAGTCCAAGTCTAAAGGCAGAAGACCAGTGTTCCAACTCAAGCAGGCAGACAGTGAGAGCAAATTCTCCCTTACTCCTCCTTTTGTTCTATTTAGACCTCCAATGGATTAGATGAGGTCCACCCAAATTGGGGAGGGCAAACTGCTTTACTCAGTCTATTGATTTAAATACTAATCTCACCCAGAAACATCCCCTCACAGACACACTCAAAACAATATTTAACCAGATACCTGGGCACCCTGAGTCCAAGTCAAGTTGACTTTAAAATTAACCACCGCAATTCATCACTTGTCAATTTGGCACCAATACACATCTCCTTAGATCATACTTTATCTCCAAATAAAGACAATAACAAGGTCATAATACCACCTAGCATGGTGCAACTACCCTGAGTGCAACTGAAAATGTACTGACCCCTTCCCCAGAAGAGGAAGTAAAATTCTTGAGTGGTGTTTGCTCTTCTCCTTGGTATCCCATAACTTAAACACTATGATGTAAAATAAATACCAGGCGGGGGGTGGCCTCAAAGCTCTGTACCCAGCACTTTGGAGGCCGAGACAGGGGGCGGATCACAAGGTCAGGAGATCGAGACCATCTGGCTAACCCGGTGAACCTTCTCTACTAAAAAATATAAAAACTAGCCGGGCGAGGTGGCGGCGCTTGTAGTCCCCAGCACTCGGGAGGACCTGAGGCAGGAGAATGGCGTAACCCGGGAGGGCGGAGCTTGCAGTGAGCTGAAGATCCGGCCACTGCACTCCAGCCTGGGCGACAGAGCGAGACTCCGCTCTCAAAAAAAAAAAAAAAAAAAAAAAAAAAAAAAAAAAAAAAAAAAAAAGAATGCTGAAATATTAAGATAGTAAGTTAATACATCTATATTACATAAGAAAGGAATAAAGAGTAGAGGAAAACAAAGATACACATGCATATTCATACAAAAATGAGGAATACTCATGACAATTAGATGTGGTCATAGTTTTGGCATATATAACTACCTTCTTCCACTACTCATTCTGTATTCTCTTTGCCAGCACCTCAGGCAGTTGTGGTTCTTTTCCTGAAATGATCCAAATCTTCATTCCTGAAAGGTCCAGACCATTCATAGTTCTGCCCGAACTGGCTGTGGTAATTTTCCATTGAAATGAATCACAGGACATAAGACTAAGAGATGCTCTAAGATGTCTCCTGTGTCCCAGACATACTCTTCCTTACCTTCTTTGTGGATTAGCAGTACAGTTTCCCCTTGGTAGTTAGAATCAATCATCCCAAATAGCAGAGATAATCCCTTCTTTGCTTGCTGATTCAGAGGCATGAGGAGTCCAAAATATCCAGGTGGCAGTCTTAACCTTCCATCTCAGTGGAATCACTGTTTTGTCTGTTGGTAAAAGCATTTCTGCCTTTGAAACTAAGACCACCAGGCTAGCAGAGCATAAGAGTACAAGAACAGAAAGCTAAAATTCTGCTAGTGAGTCATTAGGAGTAATAGAGAGTGGTGCTGCTTCCATTTCCATTCCTTGATTCCTGGACCTTAAATCCTGGCTACAGGAGAAGCAGCAGTATATATTGGACACTGACTCAGAGCATATATAACCTTCTGGAGAACCTTGATCCATCCCTGCAAGTCATTGCCACCTAGCTGGTGCTATAACTGAGTCTTCAAAAGGCCATCTTACAGTTCTATCAAAGCAGGTGTTCAGGATGGTGGGGATTATGGTTAAGACCAGTGAATTCTACGAGCACGGACCCATTATTGCACTACTTTTGCTGTGAAGAGGGTTCTTTGATGAGAAGAAATTCTGTGTGCAATACCATGATGGTTGATAGGTCATTCTATAAGTCCATAGATGAATGAATGGATGGATGGTAGTCTTGAGAGAAGCACTGCATCCAGGAAAGGCAAATCTGTATCCAGGGTACTTGTCTATTTCAGTAAGAACAAACTACTGCCTCTTCTGTGATGAAAGCAGTCCAATGGAATCAACTTGCCACCAGGTAGCTGACTGACTACCATGGGAGAATTGTGCCATATCAGAGACTCAATGTTGGTACCTGATGTTGGCATATTGGGCACTTAGCAGTGGCTGCAGCCAAGTAGTCTTTGTGGGTGGAAGCCCATGTTGCCTAATCCATGCATGACCTCCATCTGTGCCACAATAGCTATTTTGTTCATGAGTCCCTTGGGCAATGACCGTAGTGGCTGGAGAAAGAGGCTGACATGTCGTCTTCTCCACTGCTGAGTAACACTTGGATTAGCATTCACATGGACACAAATATTGATATGATTTGGCTTTTAGTTCCCACCGAAATCCCACCTTGAATTGTAGTAATCCCCATTCATCATGGGATGAACCCAGTAGGAGGTAATTGAATCATGGGAGCAAGTTTTTCCTGTGCTGTTCTTGTGATAGTAAGTAAGTTTCACAAGATCTCGTGGTTTTATAAAGGGGAGTTCCCCTGCAAATGCTCTCTTTCCTGCTGCCATGTAAGATGTGATTTTGCTCCTCATTCGCCTTCCACCATGATTGTGAGGCCTCCCCAGCCTTGTGGAACTGTGAGCCCATTAAACCTCTTTCTTTTATACATTACCCAGTCTTGGGTATGTCTTTATTAGCAGCATATGAATAGACCAATACAGTAAGTTGGTACTGGTAAAGTGGGGTGCTACTGTGAAGATATCCAAAAATGTGGAAGCAACTTTAGAACTGGGTAACAAGCAGATGCTGGAAAAGTTTGGAGGGCTCAGAAGATGACAGAAAAATGTGGAAAAGTTTGGATCTTCCTAGAGATCTGTGGAACTTTGAACTTGAGAGACATGATTTAGGGTATCTGGTGGAAGAAATTTCTAAGCGACAAAACATTCAAGTGGAAGTAGAGCATAAAAGTTTGAAAAATTTGCAGCCTAACGATGCAATAGAAAAGGAAAAACTCATTTTCTGAGGAGAAATTCAAGCCAACTGCATACATTTGCATGTTAATTTCCAAGTCAATGTGGAAGATATCTCCAGGGCATGCCAGAGGTCTTCATGGCAGCCCCTCCCATCACAGGCCCAGAGGCCTAGGAAGAAAATGTGGTTTTTTGGGCCCAGTCCAGGGCTGCCCTTTTCTATGCAGCCTCAGGACATGGTACCCTGCGTCCCAGCTGCTTTAGCTACAGCAGTGGCCAAAAGGGGGCAAGATACAGCTCAGGCCGTGGCTTCAGAGGGTGCAAGCCCCAACCCTTGGCAGTTTCCACCTGGTGTTGAGCCTGTGGGTACACAGAAGTCAAGAATTGAAGTTTGGTAACCTCTGCCTAGATTTCAGAGGATGTATGGAAATACCTGGATGTCCATCCAGGCAGAAGTTTGCTGCAGGGGCAGGGCCCTCGTGGAGAACCTCTGCTAGGGCAATGCAGAAGGGAAATGTAGGGTTGTACTGCCTAGTGGAGCTGTGAGAAGAGGGTCACTGTCCTTCAGACCCCAGAGTGGTACATCCATTGACAGCTTGCACTGTGCACCAGGAAAAGTCACAGGCACTCAATGCCAGTCTGTGAAAGCAGTCAGAAGTGGGGGTGTACCTTGCAAAGCTGCAGGGGCAGAGCTGCGTAAGGCCATGGGAACCCACTTCTTGTATCAGCATAACCTGAATGTGAGACATGGAGTCAAAAGAGATAATTTTGGAACTTCAAGGTTTAATGACTGCCCTATTGGATTATAGACTTGCATGAGACCGGTAGTCCCTTTGTTTTGGCCAATTTCTCCCATTTGGAACAGATATATTTACCCAATGCCTGTATCCCCATTGTATCTGGGAAGTAACTTGCTTTGGATTTTACAGGTTCATAGGCGGAAAGGACTTGCCTTGTCTAGATGAGACTTTGGACTGTGGACTTTTGAGTTAATATTGAAATGAGTTAAGACTCTGAAGGACTGTTGGGAAGGCATGATTGTATTTTGAAATGTGAAAGGGACATGAGATTTGGGAAGGGCCAAATGATATGGTTTGGCTTTTTGTCCTGACAGAAATCTCACCTTGAATTGTAATAATCCCCAACTGCCGTGGGAAGGACCTGGTGGGAGGTAATTGAATCATGGAGGTGGGCTTTTCCCATGCTGTTCTCGTAATAGTGAATATGTTTCACAAGATCTGATGATTTTATAAAGGGGAGCTCCCCTGCACATGCTCTCTTGTCTGCTGCCATGTAAGACGTGACTTTGCTCTTCATTAGTCTTCTGCCATGATTGTGAGGCCTTCCCAGTCATGTGGAACTGTAAGTTAAAACTCTTTCATTTATAAATTACCTAGTCTCAAGTATGTCTTTATTAGCAGCGTGAGAAAAGACTAATACAAACATCTTCGTGGTTTTTTGCCCATTCAGAGAAGTCTACCCATATACCTCTTTTATAAGTTTTCTTGTCAGTAACTTTCCAGTCATGTTTCTTCAAAGTTTCTGCCTATTCAACCAAACCATTGGCAAAAGTCCATGAATCAATATATAATCACATGTCTGGCCATTTCTCCTTCCAAGCAAAGTGAAAACAAGGTACACTGCTTGATGTTCTGCCCACCAGGAAGGGTTCCTTTCACCACTGCCCTTCAGGTGTGTACCAGAAAGGAGCTGTAGTGTCACTGTCCACTTTGGGGTGGTGCTTGCATATCCTGAAGAACCATCTCTAAACCAGGTTTGTACCTTTTCCGTGTCATGTAGTCATAAGGACCTCCCTGTGAGGTCATAGTGCAGGTTGGGAGAGAGAAGGCAGTGTAGCAGGAGTGGAGACCGTGGGTATTTAGGACACTTCTTCATATAACTTAATTGTGCCTTCAAGGCTATCTTGGGCCTCATCACATATATACAACTTCCATTTGATGATGGAGCACTACTGTGTATGCCCAACTTTATGGCTTGATGATAACTCAGTTCGTGGTGGACAGCTCAGGTTGCACAGTAATTTGGTGACCCATAGTTAAGTATTTTGTCTCTACTAAGGCCTAGTAAAAGGCCAAGAGCTGTTTCTCAAAAGTAAATTAGTTATTTGTGAAGGATGGCAGGACTTTTTGCAAAATCCTAAGGGTCTGCATTGAAATTTGCCTATAGTGATCTACTGAAGGCTCTAAATTGCATCACTATCTGATACTTTAAGCACCATTGGATCTGCTGGATCATATAGCCTAAGTTTCCCTGAGGCTTGCACAGTGACCTGGACCTATTTTGATCTTCTGTGTTGGGATCCACTCAAAATGAGCAGCTTTTCAGGTCACATGGTAAATGGGCCAGAGTAACACACCAAAATGAGGAACATGTTTGTATTAGTCAGGGTTCTCTAGCGGGACAGACTAATGGAACAGACATATTTATAAAGTGGAATTTATTAAGTATTAACTCACATAATCACAAGGTCCCACAATAAACTGTCTGTAGGCTGAGGAGCAGGGAAAGCCAGTCTGAGTTCCAAAATTGAAGAACTTTGAGTCCAATGTTTGAGAACAGGAAGCATCCAGCACAGGAGAAAGATGTAGGCTAGGAGGCTAGGCCAGTCTCTCTTTTCACATTTTTCTGCCTGCTTATATTCTAACTGTGCTGGCAGCTGATTAGATTGTGCCCACCGAGATTAAGGGTGGGTCTGCCTTTCCCAGCCCACTGACTCAAATGTTAATTTCCTTTGGGAACACCTTCACAGACGCACACAGGATCAATACTTTGTATCCTTCAATCCGATCACATTGACACTCAGTATTAACCATCACAATGCTGTCTCTAAAATCCAAAGAAGCCCACTAGGCATTGTGCCCCTTTTTTTGGTTGTAGGAGGGGCTAGATACAAGAACTTATTCTTTATCTTAGAAGAGATGTCTTGACATGCCCCACACCACTGGAGCCCCCGCAATTAGAAGGTCCCTGAATATTTGTCAGATTATTCCCCACTTGCTAGCAAATAAATATCTTACCAGTACGTCTAGAGGAGTTGCTACTTCTTGCTCACTAAGTCCAATCAACATAATGCCATCAATATAATGGACCAATGTGATATCTTGTGGAAGGGAAGGGCAATCAACATCCCTGCAATGTAAATTATGCATAGGGCTAGAGAGTTGAGAAATCCCTGAGGTAGCACAGTGAAGGTGTGTTACTGGCCTTGCCAGCTGAAAGAAAACTGCTTCTAGTGGGTCTTAATGGCAAGAATAGAGAAAAAGTCATTTGCTAGATGAATAGCTGCATACCAGGTACCAGGGTATGTGTTAATTCATTCATGCAGTAAAACCACAACTGGTATTCAGTTGGTGCAAAAGTAACTGTGGTTTTTGCCATTACTTTTAATTGTGGTTTTTGCCATTACTTTTAATTTTTATTTTATTTTATTTTATTTTTGAGACAGAGTCTTGCTCTGTCACCCAGGCTGAGTGCACATTCTCTATTCACTGCAACCTCTGCCTCCCGGGTTCAAGTGACTCTCCTGCCTTAGCCTCCTGGTAGCTGGGATTACAGGTGCCTGCCACCACGCCCGGCTAATTTTTGTATTTTTAGTAGAGACGGGGTTTCACCATGTTGGCCAGGCTGGTCTCCAACCCCTGACCGTAGGTGATCTGCCCGCCTCAGCCTCCCAAAGTGCTGAGATTACAGGTGTGAGCCACCACTCCTGACTGCCATTACTTTTAATGGCAAAAGCCACAATTACTTTTGCACCAACTTAATACAACAGTTGCAACTGCAGTCATCATCTGTTTAGCCTTACAACAATTCACTCTCATTCTCCATGTTCCAATTATCTTCTGCACAGGCCAAATAAGTTAGCTGAGTGAATATTTGGGAGGAATCACCACCCCTGCATCCTTCAAGTGCTTGATCATGGCACTAATCTCTGCAATCCCTTCAGGGATATGGTGTTGCTTTTGGTTTACTATTTCCCCTGGTAGAGACAGTTCTAGTGGCTTCCATCTGGCCTTTCCCACTGTAATAGCCCTCACTTCACGTGGCAGGGAACCTATGTGTTATAATACTGGACGTTCTGTTCTCTGCAGAGCATAAATGGGGAGATGATGAACAAGTTAAGTTCACTTACATAGAAATAATGATGACTTTACTGCTTGTCTGTATTGTGACTATAAATTTCAGACTGCTATACATCAAGTCTCTGGCATGTAAAAAGTAGTCTATAAATGTTTACAATTAAGTTAAGCCCCCACTCCCTGTACTTAAATTGCTTTGGTTCCTTAAGCCCCCACTCCCTGTATGTAAATTGGTTTGGTTCCCTATCCCTTTGGAATAAGAGGCTTGGTTCCATAAGCCACTCCCTGTATGTAAATTGCTTTGGTTCCCTAAGCCCCCACTCCCTATATGTAAATTGCTTTGGTTCCCTAAGCCCCTACTCTCTGTATGTAAATTGCTTTGATTCCCTATCCCTTTGGAATAAGGAGTCTTATTCCAAAATTTTAGGTTTCTGTTTTTTTCCCAGTGGTCTCTACTGACCCTGGAGTTTTTCAGTGATGCTGTAGTTTTGTGTTACTGATTGCTTGCCTTAGGATGCACATATTTGGTCCTTGCTGCTACTTCTCGACACTCTCTAGGTCCTTGTATTAGTCGGCTGGGCTGCCATAACAAAATACCATAGACTGCATGGCTGAAGCAACAGCAATTTATTTTCTCACATTTCTGGAGTCTAGAAGTCCGAGATAAAAGTTCAAGCCAGAACCTTGAACTTGGATATCTACCAATTTGGTTTCTAGTAAGTGTTCTCTTCTTGGCCTGCATGAAGGTTTCCCTTGTCACTTTCTCACTATGTCCTCACATGGTCTTTCCTCCAGTATGTGCACACAGATAGGATATCTATCTATCTATCTATCTATCTATCTATCTATCTATCTATCCATCTATCTATCTGGAGAGAGCACATAAGACCTCTGGTGTGTCTTATACGGACACTAATCCTATCGGATCTGGGCCCTACCTGTGTGGCCTCATTTAATCTTACTTCCTTAGCGGCCCCACAACAACACTAAGGATTGGGGTTTCAACATATTAATTTGCGGGGAGACACAAACATTCATTCTGAAACAGTTCAAATCCCTGCCTGTTTCTCTATTGTCTCTTGGGTTAATCCCTTTGCCTTGGGGAGTTCCTAAATAAATTTGCTTGGCTATGGCCACTTCTTTTCTATGCTAACCATTTAAGTCATTCAAAATATTCCTCTCCATCTTTTCCTACCTTTCAGTGTATATAAAGCTATTAACCCAATAAACAATAAATGGTAAGTTCTATTTTATTCCACTTAATATTTTGTGAGCTGCTTTCAGAACATGGCATATTTCTGTGGAGAGACATAAAATAAAAATTTAATTCATTAGCATAGATTTTAAAAACACATTTTTTTTTCGAAGTTACTGTAACAAAATATTAGGGGAACAGGGGTGGGTGCTCGTCTAGCCTTTTTACCTTCCTCCAGAAACTGAGTAATAAGGAAGTAACTGGTAGTCCTACTTATTTTAATTTATGTGCCCTTACTCCTCCTTTCTTTCCCATCCCCAACACTCCCCATCCTCCCTGCACTGTCTACACACACGCACACACACACACACACACACACACACTCACTCACTCACTCATTCACTTTGAGGTAAATATCACAGATATGAGAACTGAGTGTTAAATAAAAGAAATATTTTGAATAGATCAACTTGCCTATACTATAAGAGGAGGAACCAACAAAATTGGGAACAGGACAATGATAGTGTTGGAGGCAGAAGCAGCTGATCCAGGCCCCCAAGAGGTGGAGCAGAGATTGGCAGCAGCAGCAGCAGCAGCAGCAGCAGCAATAGTGGAAAATCAGGGGACGGGAACCACCAGCACCCTGACAAGGGATGCACAGGACTTTGGGGTAGGGACTTAGCTTGTTTGAGAGCAATAAACACTGAAGAATGTTATCCTTCAGTGGATAACGCTAGTGAGCAAGCTATTTTTGTTATATTCATGACTTCAGAGTTTTAAGAAATCGATATTTTGACCCAAATCATAAATCTTTACTGTTTGCTGTACACAAACTGGAAGCTGAGAGACCTAGGTTTGAATTCCAGCTCTTCGTCTTATTGTCTGCGCCAGCTTGGGAAAGTTATTTAACCCCTGTAAGCCCCATTTGCTCATATACAAAATGAGGACAGGGGTCAGGTGCAGTGTCTCATGCCTGTAAATCCTAGCTCTTTGGGAGGCCAAGGTGGGCAGATCGCTAGAGCCCAGGAGTTTGAGATCAGCCTGGGCAACATGGAAAAATCCTGTCTCTGTAAGAAATACAAAAATTAGCTAGGCATGGTGGTGTGAGCCTGTACTCCCAGCAACTTGGCAGGCTAGGGTGGGAGAATCAATTAAGCCTGGGAGGTTGAGGATGCAGTGAGCCATGATCATGTCACTGCACTCCAGCATGGGTGACAGGGTGAGACCCTGTCTCATAAAAAGAAAAAATGAGGACATTAGTGGCACCTAGTTCACAGGTTGTGATAAGCATTAAACTAGATGGCATATGTACAGTGATTAGTAGAGTGGCATGTGGTAAGAACTCAATAAGTGTTAGCCATATCTTTTTTAAAGTGCAGGGAATAAAATTTTAAATTTGACACCATCCTTAATGGTGAAATTTATAGATATATAAATAAATAACTATGATGCAGTGTGGTAAGTGAGTTTAATAGATGTATCTAAAAGTGCTATAGGAAAACAAAAAAGAAAAAAGTAATTACGTAGGGAAATTAGGAAATACCATAGGAAGTAGATGTTTTTTAGTTAGAATGCAAGGAGGTGTATACGTCTCTAAGGAGAATATGTCGATAAAGGTTATTTAGAAAAAGAAGTAAAAGGTAAGAAGTACTAAGAATGGTTGAGATTATGAAAAGATCATTTAATGTTAACAAAAGCCGTTGAAGTGGTTTTATGGCATCATGCAAATATTCTCATCCATATCCAGTATTATAGTCTTATTAATATTTGCAACTCTTTTCTGTTTCTATTTCCCTTTCTAAAATTTAAATTTTACTTTAGGAAATTTGGCATCATGCAAATATTCTCATCCATATCCAGTATTATAGTCTTATTAATATTTACAACTCTTTTCTGTTTCTATTTCCCTTTCTAAAATTTAAATTTTACTTTAGGAAAAAACCCTCTCTCCCATAATGTGATGTAATTGTCAAAGAAGTTGATATGGTTTTAGTTTGAATTAACAGAAATACAGAGTCCAGAAAAAGGGAAACGATAGGCTGTCTATACTCTCCACCAGGTATTAAAGCATACTTCTATTACTCTGATTGATCCTGAATACACACATTAAGAGGGACGATGCGAACTGCAAATGCTTTTGGATGAAAGCAACCATTATGGTGATGAGGAATTTAAATCATGACGTATGACAAGTATTCAAATGCTCCAGAAATGATTAGCCCAGAGGCGAGTAGACAAAGGGAGAGGAGAGAGAAGCATATGGCCATAGAGTTAGAACTGATTATATGAAGTTAAGGGAAAAACAAATTTCCCTCTTTAGAAAGAGAAGTAAAAGGTGAGAAGTCCTAAGAATGGTTGAGATTATGAAATGATTATGTAATGTTAGCAAAAGCCATTGAAGTGATTTGATGGCATCATGCAAGTATTCTCATCCATATCCAGCAATGGCCATGTGCTTCTCTCCCCTCTCCCTTTGTCTGCTCGTCTCTGGGCTAAATCTAAGGATGAGTTTTCTAACAAGTCAAGCTGCCTCAAATGATATGACTTTTCCTGAGAAAGGAGTGAGTTTCTCACTACCAGAGTTGTTTAAGCAGAAGTTCATCATGGAAATCATGTAGAATGTGCAAGTGCTATATAGGGAACTGGGCAAATGACATTAAGGTCCTTCTCAAACCTGAGACTTCGGAGAGTCAATGTTCCCCCTTTGAATTTTGAAGATATGTGCTAAGACTTCATTATGGTGCGTATGAAAGCCAACCAAAGATGCTTAAATGATTATAGATGAGAATGTGTGAATAAATAATAGTGGAACATGGAGGAGGGAAATAGCAAAGCCCCAATTCCATGTCTATTTTTGCTAGATATACTGGAGTTAAAAATAATTCCAAAATCTTTGTGGCCTAATAAGAAAGAAACAAAGGTTTATTTCTTACTATCATTCCATGTTAGCTTCAAATTGAGCAAAATTCTGGATCACATCTCATTCTCTTGGAGTCAGGCTGGAAAGAAAGCCTGTATGTAGCCATTGCTGCAACTGTGAAATTGTGAGATCATATGAGGCCTCATAGAACTTCTGTTGAAAGTTGGCTTCACCACTTCTACTCTATTTCTGGTCACAACAAGTCATGTAGCTAAGCCTGCCATCAATAGGGCACAAAGGATGGCCCTAAAAGGGAGGGATGGCAACTATTTTGATTACCTTTAATGTATTATATCAAGTCACACAGTCATGGTTTGACATTTGACAATTCCACACAGTGAAATAAATGACTTCTAAGGAGCAAGAAAAAACTTTTTGTATAGTGCTTATTTTGGAAATGCTTCTTCCTACCAAAAGTCAGGGCAATCTAAAAAACCACTACTCACTTCACTGCAGAAAGAGAAAATAGAACTCCCAGTCACTCATAGCAGGGTATATTTGCAGAGTGACAGAAAAAAGGCATCTCCATATATTTCATCATTGCCTGTGAAAAAACTTACAGAAACACAAATATTCATGGCTACCTAAATATAGCTGATAATGACTTTGTACTTTAAATTTTTGGATAATTAATCACAGAGCTAGGGTATTATTTGGAAGCCCATGACCAGAGCTGCTTGGTGATGGGAGATGTGACCCTTTTTGATATGGGGGCTGTACAGTGGTTGGTGAGATTGATGAGACTAGGAGCTAAGCAAGGACAAATTTTCAAGGGTCTCTATATCAAACAAAGAGTCTAAACTTAATTTAGAGGCCATGGAGAGCCAGTGAAGGCTTTAAGCATCAAAGAGGCAAGATCAGATTTGTGTTATTAAAACAAAACCGCTTGGACAGTAATATAGAGGATGGAATAGAAGTGGGACCAAATCTAAGGCAACATTAGGCAATTATTAGAATTAGAGTAATCTTGGAAAAAAATGAAAAGCTCTTGAATTAACTTACGAGCAATAGTAATACAGAAGTGAGAACAAATGGAAAACTATTATCAAGATAAAAAGGATATACAGATAAAAAGATATCCACGGAGGCAGACGGATCACGAAGTCAGGTGTTCAAGACCAGCCTGACCAACATGGTGAAACCCCATCTCCACTAAAAATACAAAAAATTAGCTGGCGTGGTGGCACGCACCTGTAATCCCAGCTATTCAGGAGGCTGAGGCAGGAGAATCGCTTGAACCCAGGAGGCGGAGGTTACAGTGAGCTGAGATCATGCCACTGCACTCCAGCCTGTGGGATAGAGTGAGACTTCATCTCAAAAAAAAAAAAAAAAAAAAAAGCGAGAGGGGACAGGACTTGGTGCCTGACTGGAAAAGAAGGCTGAATGATGAATACTCAGATGATTGCCAAATTTTGGGCTTCATGCAGCTGGGCAAGTGTAGCTTAGTGTTCTAGAGATGCAGCCTTAAGTTTAAGCCCTGGTTGCTACTTCCTAGATGTGTGCCCCCAGACAAGTTATTTTTTCTTATTGAGTCTCTATTTCCATATCTGCAAAATTGAGCTGACGATAATACTCCCATCATAGAACTGATGGGGAAGTTACACACTGTCATCAGGGACAAATTTTAGAGACTCTCTAAGGTCCTTACGAGACTTGGGGATATATCTAAGATAGGCCAGTATGCCATCCACTGCAATTTGTTAGTATTGTATTTCTGGGATGGATAGGCCATATGAAGAAAAGAGCATGGATGGCTATAGTGTTTCTTCAAAATGGATGTTCTGAAAAATGCTTCTGTAAGAAAGTTGAAAACCTTTTCTTTCATCTTGTCACAGTGCCAGTTCTGGTTTGCAACATTGGCTGGCTCTTACTCCGTCTTCAGTTCCTTGCTAGATATCTTTGAGTTTGAGCCTTCATCCAACTCCAGGTTCAGCAGCCCAAGTACTCAGAATTAGTCTAGAGTTTGCACATCCACTCGGAATGAATGATGACACATCAACAGTGGTTTTGTTAATAGACAAGAAAATTGCATAGGAAGTTGGTAGTAAATTTTAAAATTTTGGATTGGCTATGCCTATAAGCTCTGATATGATACTTTAGTTGGGAATCACAGAACGCTTAAGAAATTCCATTAACAACACCCTGATACTAATTGCCCACATAACTATAAGCAGTGAATAAGTGGTAGCTATTATTTTTGTTATTACTATTATTATTATGGATTGATGACCAACTGAATTATTGCCAGACTATTAAGACTTATTGAACTGTATAAAAATCAAAAGGGAAAAGTCAAACTGGAAAATATGTTTCCATTCACACTGGATACATAAAATGAGAGATATACATTTATATAAATGTATTACTAGCATGTGTTCCAAAATTGTGTGAGATTCCTGTGATTCTAATATGTCTTAAGATAATATTAATAGTAATTATAGTTATTATGTAACATTGTTGTATGCCACAGACGTAACAAATTGCCTTGTAAATTGTGTCTTTAGCCATGACTGTTGTGAGACTTTTGTCATCCACAATTATTATTTTACTTTGATCCTTTTATAGAGTGGTTTATAATCAGCTACAGAATTCTGAGGACTCTTAAATATAGGTTTCCAATAATTTTAGAGATTGCATCACTGGAATAGAGACAAACACTTCCAGGACTCTCATGGAGAGCTGATGTATTTGTCAGGATTGTTGATCCAGCACAGAACTAAACAGGAGATAATTTCATGAACTGAACTAACAGAAGGTTGAAATAATATTCTATAATTTTTTGGTTGAAAACATTTACTGATTGTTTTGTTTTGTTTTCAATAGTCAAGAAAACTTTCTCTTTTAAAGCTATTTACAGCTTTTAACAATTGAGTAAAGTCTACTCTTATGAGAAAATTTGAAATATAATTTTTTCTCTCAATTTAATTCCTCCCAAATTTAGAAACTGTTTTGTGAGTACTTGTAATTTATGACAATATACTTATTTGCATAAAATCAATAAGAATATACATATATATATATATAAAATAGGGCAAAATTGGAGACACTGGTTATTTTACCAAGCTTTGGCTGGAATGACATTTTCAGACTGTCTTGAGAAAATGAGGCTGACCTGTAGAGCTGATAAAAAACACTTTAGAAAAACTGGCCGCACACCTTGTTCTTTACAGGGTCCTGATTCATGCTAAGTAAAGAATGTCACATTCTGACAGGCCTAGGAACTCCAGGTTTTCTTGGGACCTCAAAAAGAAGGGAATTCACCCAATTCACAAGTATCTGCAGACACAGATAAATCCTTGGCTGGGCTTGAGGCATGTTCTCACTCATAGGTGGGAACTGAACAATGAGATCACTTGGACTCGGGAAGGGGAACATCACACACTGGGGCCTATCATGGGGAAGGGGAGGGGGGAGGGATTGCACTGGGAGTTATACCTGATGTAAATGACGAGTTGATGGGTGCTGACGAGTTGATGGGTGCAGCACACCAACATGGCACAAGTATACATATGTAACAAACCTGCACGTTATGCACATGTACCCTAGAACTTAAAGTATAATAATAAAATAAATAAATAAAAAATAAATAAATAAAAAGATATCATATAAAGTTCCTTATGAAACAGTTTCCAGCAAAGCCAATTTGAAAAGACAGGGAGAGAGACTATGTGGCAAATGGTTGTTCTTGCTGCATTTTATGCAAATAAGCCAAGTATAATAGGACTAAAATTTATTTTACAAATGAATTGGTCCTACTATGATTTTGTCATTAATAAAATTGGGGAATTGGAGAGAGAAAATTTATGTTTCAAAATGAACCATAGTACACCTGTGATGTGGTTTGGTTCTGTGTACCCACTCAAATTTCATCCTGAATTGTACTCCCATAATTCCCATGTGTTATGGGAGGGACCTGGTGGGAGATAATTTGAATCATGTGGATGGGGGCAGTTTCCCCCATACTGTTCTTGTGGTAGTGAACAAGTCTCACGAGATCTGACGGTTTTATCAGGGGTTTCTGCTTTTGCATCTTCATCATTTTCTCCTGCTGCCACATGTAAGAAGTACCTTTCACCTCCTACCATGATTCTGAGGCCTCCCCAGCCAGGTGGAACTGTAAGTTCAATTAAACTTCTTTTTCTTCCCAGTCTCGGGTATGTCTTTATCAGTAGCATGAAAATGGACTAATACAACCTGTTGTTAGATTCTAACCTTGTCCAATTTTTTAAATTTTTATTATTTTGTATAATTTGGACCGAATCCTAAAATTTTTCCGGCCACAAGTCTCCAAAATAGTGTTATCAATTTTTTCTTTCTTTCTTTTCCTTTCCCCCTATTTTTCCTGATCTGAAACACATAAGCTAGACAACCTAAACTTCGGAAGAAAAGAAAAGTAACCTATTCATATATGTAAGCCACTTTCATACCTACCTACTGATGTATGGACTTTAGAGTAATATGACCTATATCTGTTTTCCGGGACATTTTGTTGTTGTTGTGTTTTTCCTTTCTGTTTTCCTTTCCTGTTTTTTTTTTTTTTGTTTGTGGGATGTGAGACTTCACAATTTGCTAAAAATGAGCTTTACTAACAATGTGGGACTTATCTGTCTGGAAATAAACTGTCTTAGCCACAAGAGATCAGAGAAAACCCAAGACCAGAGGCTCATTTTCTTCTAAAATTTTTTCTCCAAAAGATTTTTAAAAGAACAGGGGGAAGAAATGTGAAAGGAAAACAAAACTTGAGACTCTAATTCATTATGTCAAAAGGAAAAAATTAAGCTAAAAGCTGAGTCATGCTTTCTTTTTGTTCCTAATCAGATAGCTACAGATAAGAGGTTAAACGTCTCCACAGGTAGCTATCTTATGTTCACCTTGTACGTTCATCTTATGTAAAGTGCCAATTTACTGAGCACTGCATGCATACATGATTGACTACTCCCCTACCTGCTCCTGTTCTCTTGCAATATGTGGATTTCCATATCCTTCCTCTTTCCCCTCCAGCCCACCTTTCCCCTTTAAATATTGAATCCCTCAAAATCATTTTTGGAGAAAGGCACAGACCTATCTCCCAGACACATGCTTAACCTTGACAAAATAATCTTTTAAATTGATTGAGACCTGTCTCAGATGCTTTTTGGTTTACACTCCAGACAGTTACACGAGAGAGCACAAATTCCTTTTTTTTTTAATGCACTGAAGTTTTGAGTCTCTTCATTATAGCAGATCAGCCTAATACATGAAATAAAAATGCCTGGTATAATGCCAATCAAATGTGTTAACAAAAGACTATGATATCTACAGAGGAAAAAAGGAGAGCTTGATTTCCTATACATTAAAAACAATCTTCAGATTGGGGAGGCACAGCCTCCTGTACAAGTGAAAGTGTACTTTCTGAAGAACAAAGGGAGGGTCTGGCTTAAATAGGGAAAGTTCTTGTCTGGATTCTCAGTCAGGTTCACTTACACAAATAGAGGATTCAAACTTGTTTGATTCTGTATGATCGAAATAGCCAAGCCCTGACTGAATGGTTTGCAAGCCCCAAACCAAGAGTCTCTGTCAAATGTTTCTTTCAACTGCTGGGGGCAGGAGAGGTCCTGTGGCAGTTTATCTTGGCAGTGACAAGAACTGGTTTGACTCAATCATAGAAAAAGAGGTCCTGTGACACTTTTACAACGTGTTTCCCAGAACATAGAGTTTGTGACCACTCCTTGACCCAGCCATGGCCACCTGATTCTATTTTAACTTTTAGCAAATTAGTTAGCCACAGGGAGCCCATTTTGTCTGTTAGCCTGGGGCATACTTTAATAACTGCAAGAGTAAATAACAAAATTTTAAAAGATATAAAAATGATAAAACATGTCATTAAAGATCAATTCTTTTTTTTTTTTTTTTTTTTTTTTTTTTTTTGGATGGAGTCTTGCTCTGTCGCCCAGGCTGGAGGCAGTGGGGCCGGATCTCAGCTCACTTGCAAGCTACCGCCTCCCGGCGGTTCACGCCATTCTCCCGCCTTCAGCCTCCCGAGTAGCTGGGACTACAGGCACCCGCCACCTCGCCCGGCTAGTTTTTTTGTATTTTTTAGTAGAGACGGGGTTTCACTGTGTTAGCCAGGATGGTCTTGATCTCCTGACCTCGTGATCCGCCCGTCTCGGCCTCCCAAAGTGCTGGGATTACAGGCTTGAGCCACCGCGCCCGGCCCTAAAGATCAATTCTAAAATGTGATTATAATTAAATTTGAATTATCTGGATACAGAAACCATTACAATTCTATAACATGCATGTCTAGTTTGAGTTTCATACATTCAGACACTTTTCACTTTTTAGGGGAATACATTGTGAGTGAAGCTGGGGGATTCTCAAACACATTTTTTAAAATGCACGCTCTCTGTGAGTGTTGTGACTTTCTCTGCCCTTGGAACACAGACAGTGGAGTGTTTGTGTGGTACAAGTACCAATGGGGCTCCTATTTAGTTGCCAGACAAACCAGGGAGTCTGCTCCCACATCATGTGTCCTGGTTGTGTATGAAAGACTTCAATGCATATAACATAATGGAAGGATGGTCACACTGCTAAAGCAACAGGGAAGGTAAATGCAAAACAATTGGCAGAAAAAGAAATTGTCTATTTACAAAGAAAGTCATGTTTCCTTTGTTGATTTATTTCTAACACTCCCACCAAGCACCTGGTCCTTTCTACACTATCTTTTGATATTGAATATATTAGACGCACCTAATGACTCAGCCAATATTATTCTGGTATTTTTTTAGTCTTCTAAGTTCTCTAAATGTACACACTATGTTAGTTTTCCTGAACCTCTACTGCTCAGAGTTTTTCCTCCACAACCACAAAAATGTTGAATTTACATTTCTAGAAATGGAAAGCTGTCAACTAATTAAACGACAGGTGGACTTCAAAAGTTCAGTAACCTAGAAGTCAGGCTTTTGATTCCAGCTCTGTTATACTTAACTATGTGACTTTGTTTTGGTTACATAATTGTTTGGGTCCTAATCTATAAAACGAGAGAATTGAGCTGGATAGCTTCTTAATGGTCATATTCTGTGACTCTACAAATGTATGTGTTATAAGAAGGATTTTCTGCATAGGGAGTCAAATTTCTTGTTTTCTCATATTCAAGTCATGAAGAGTGTACCTTTTAAAATACAGAATTTGTTACAGAAGGTGTAAGCATCAAATGTTTTCATGTATGTTAAAGTGGAAATTCTGAATTTATGAGAATTTTAAAATACTTTAAAAAACTTCTATTAAGTGACTACTAACCACTAGGCCTCAGAAATAGAATGGGGAGCAAGGCAGACATGGTTCTGTCTCCCTCAGAGCTGAGGGGAGGCAAATACCAAAAAAGCAATTTATATGTGTGATGGGTGTTTTGAGAGAGAAGTACAGAAGGCTCTGGCAGTGTACGCTTAGGATAGTTGGTATAAGCTAGAGTGTAGGCATAAAGAGGGAGAGGTAAATTTTGAGGATGACTTTTAGGAAATACAGGACCATTTTCCTCGTGCAGAAGTAGAGTATAGAGGCTACATAGACCTTGGTTTGGATCTGAGCCCTGCCACACACTGTGTCATTTTGGGTCATCCCTCTAAACCAGTTTTTTAAATCTGTAAAATGGGGAGGATAATAGTACTTACCTCATAAGGTTGTTAGGAGAACTGAATGAGATAGCGCTGTGCCTAGAGCAATAATAATACCAACTATCATTATTATTGCTATTACTAAGTGGTGTTATGTGTCTCTGGACCTCGTCAGGCAATGATCCTAGTCTCCCAGCTGTCCCCGGGAATGCTACAATTAGTAGTAAAGTCCTGATTTGCAGCAGAAAATTTTAAATTTGCAAACTAGCAAGCAATCTGTAGTTTATCTGTGTGGGCTTCATAAAACTTCCCTAGGCTCTTGCTTCTGTGCCACCCTGCCCCCTCCACCAGGTGGGAGATGGAGAAGGGAAACAGGAAAGGAAGGGGAAGGTGGAAGGAGTGTGACCTCTCCTGGGGTGCTGCAGCACATGTTCAAGAGCCCAGTATAATGCAGTTGGGCCCATGGCCACCCAGTTACCATTCCAGCAGAATGTGGACTTCATTGACAGATTTTGTAGGCAAGATATCACCTTTACACTAATGTAATATGTTTAATTTCAGATAGTGATAGAAACATAAGCTGGTGAAAGATGATAAACTTATAGAGGAATCACAAAAACAACTCCTCAAGGGCCAAGCAACAATTAGATGAAAAGAAGGGTTTAATCCCCCAAGTCAACCAGTTCAGCCTACTCTCCCAGCTGATTCTACACCTCGATAGGCAGATATCCCAGTTTGTAAGACTGGAGTGTCTGCAGCCATGCTTCCATCGTTTCTTCATGATGTTTGTGCCTCCTCGACAACCTCTTCTTGCTCACTCTTAATCTGGTTCAGCCACCTGAAATTTCTGTCTTTCAGTATTGGTTCATAGAGCATAATATGATATCATATGATAATAATACTCATACAGCAGAGGGGGGAGCTATGATCCATTCCATAATTAGTGTCTCAATATTCAAAATGACAAGCTTGTTGAGACCACCACTGTTCCAAGTCCCGAATCTGAGCTGGTTAGAAACTGATGGCAGTTATCATTTCTACAAAATCAATCTCTTCATTGGAAAAAGAAGTAGGTAATTGTAATATACATTTTCTTAATGCTCCAAAGATTCATTGGATAGCATCTTTCCCACAGAAGACCTCAACCATGTGGTAGAGGATTCTTAAAAATAATACATTTTATTTCAATGCACTTAATTAAATGCATACAATTTAAAATTTTCAGTATTAATACATTTGAATTTATTATAAAATAATAGTTAAATATTAGGTTGGTGCAAAAGTAATCTTAGTTTTGCCATTAAAGGTAATGCAAAATTGCAATTACTTTTGCACCAACTTAATAAAATAAAAATGAATGTGATAAATTTTATTCTGCTTTCATAGGAGAGCCCAGTGTAAATAATAACACACACTCCTTGGCTAATTTCAGTCAACCTCTTTTTAAACTTCTAAATGATATGAACATTGACATTATTATTAATATTGATTAATGTTAATTATGAGCTATCACTTTATAAAGGTCTCAATCAAAACCACCCTGAAAAACAACACAGTTTCATAATTCTGACTCCTCACAGAATGGCATCCCAAAAACACTCAGGAAAATCCCCAGCTATGGAAAGGTACTGCATGTCTTTAGTGACTCTGAAATGGAAAAGATATGGACAGAGACCTGGAAGGATATACCGGACTGGTCCTCTGTCCTTTGAGGGGATTTAGAGTATATTTTCTTACAACCTTGGGGCAAAGTGCTCCTGTGAGTGGTGCCAGAATGCAAACACATGAAAGAAAGAATTGCCTGTATGTCCTGTCACCATAAAAAAACAAAAACAAAAAACAAAAAACAAAAAACACTTATTAGCTGGGTGTGGTGGTTCACACCTATAATTCCAGCACTTTCAGAAACTGAGGCAGGTGGATTACCTGAGGTGGAGAGTTCAAGACCAGCCTCACCAACATGGAGAAACTGCATCTCTACTAAAAATACAAAATTAGCTGAGTGTGGTGGTGCATGCCTGTAATCCCAGCTACTCGGGAGGCTGAGGCAGGAGAATCACTTGAACCCAGGAGGCGGAGATTGTGGTGAGCCGGGATTGCGCCATTGCACTCCAGCCTGGCCAACAAGAGCGAAACTCCATCTCAAAAATAAAACAAACAAACAAAACAACAGCAACAACAAAAAACCATTTATAAAATCCAAAAATTTAAGCTGCCTACAATCTCATCTCACAAGAGATGAGCTAAAGGTAAAAGCTCTCTCTACTCCTTTACCTGAAGGAAAATATCATTAATCTCCCCATTAATGACTTCAGTAAAATGATGTCAGAGGAGCAATTCAATAATGTCTCAACTTGCATTAATTTGAGAGATATATATAGGAGGGGTAAAAATAAAATGGCTTCTTAGAATTGTCAGAAAAGAAATACTAGAAAATACAGTAGAACTGGAGCAAGATCTGAATCATCTCCAAGATGAATTAAAAAATTGTTCAGAGGCTGGGCGCTGTGGCTCACGCCTGTAATCCCAGCACATTGGGAGACTGAGGCGGGTGGATCACGAGGTCAGGAGATCAAAACCATCCTGGCCAACACAGTGAAACCCCGTCTCTACTGAAAATACGAAAATGAGCTGGGTGTGGTGGCAGGTGCCTGTAGTCCCAGCTACTCGGGAGGCTGAGGCAGGAGAATCGCTTGAATCTGGGAGGCCGAGGCTTCAGTGAGCCAAGATCGACCCCTGCACTCCAGCCTGGGCAACAGAGCAAGATTCTGTCTAAAAACAATTGTTCAGAGAAAAAGGAAAAAACATCTGTGTTCTTAAACCTTATATCTTTAGGCCTTCCGTTATGGTACATGGTGAAAATGGAAGGCTTTATTCTCCCAATTAGTGCTCCCTACAGCAAACCAAAGACGACTGTATCATTTGTTCATTAAAGTAAGAAGCCAGACAGACAGTAAGAAGAACTTGACTTGGGGGATTTTTGCCTTTCCTGAGCTGGACATTTAAAAAATTTGGTATTGTTCTAGTAAAACCTCCTACTGCGAAGTGACATGCACAGTATTTTAATCAGGTACCCAGGATTTACTTTAATCAGTTATGGTAAGACACATAGACACAGAAATCAGGTAGCCAGGATTTATTTTAATCAGGTATTGTAAGATACAAAGACACAGAAATGATGGTCATGAAGGAAGAATGTACACTCACAGACGTAGAGGAACAGCTGTCTTACCACACAGGGCTATATGGGGAAGTACCATGGTTGGTAAGTAAGTTTAGGATTGGCTAGTTTAAATTATTTCCACAGTCTCTGGGGCATAGCGTTGTCCTTAGTTGTCTGGTACTTGGATCTGCGTTGACTAGGGTAGGTAAATAGTGGTACTGGGCGTAAGATGCTGTCAAAGGAGGTAGGTGAGGATTGTTTGGTTCCTACATGAGAGATGTGCAGGCAGGTGAGCTGCATGTCATCTAGGAATTAGCTATCCCTGGGAGGGGCTGCCCTTCTAGGGTCAGCAAGGCCCCATATGTCAAAACATCAAATACAAAACTAGAAAACATGATTATTACATGAAAGCATGTGATACTTCATAAATTACTCTATGAAAAGATGCAGTCATAATTTGTATTGAAAATATACAAAACTTTGAAAAACATTAAAGCCTTCATCAGTATGCAGAATTTATAGTTTCATTATAACTGCAAATTTATTTTCTTTAACACCATTTGGCAGTAGTTCCTATACAAGTGTAAATACTGCAAAACTTGTTATTTATACTCTTTTTATCTCACTTGTTACATTCAAAACTTTGTATAATGGCATGTTTGGCTCAAAGCAAATTATTTTAAAAACTAACCAGTATATACATTAAAAAATACTCTATTAACAGAAAATGACATAATTCTCATATTAACTTTTCAGTTTGGCAAAAAAAAAATCAGCTCAAAAACCTGGTACAGTAAAACAATATTATGATTGCTCATTATTTTTAAAAGTCTATATTTCCAGGTTTTTAAGATGACCAGTCAAATAAGACTCACTGACAGCTGCCAGTCTCTCAGGACTATACGACCACTCTACAATCAGGTGTGTCTAGTCTAGGGATAGCAGATGGGTCTCCTTCAATTCATCTTGGAGATGATTCAGATCTTGCTCCAATTCTACTGTATTTTCTAGTATTCATTTTCTGACAATCCTAAGAAGCCAATTTATTTTTACCCCTCCTATATATATATCTCCAATTAATGCAAGTTGAGATATTATTGAATTGCTCCTCTGACATCATTTTACTGAAGTCATTAATGGGGAGATTAATGAAATTTTTCTTCAGGTAAAGGAACAGAGAGAGCTTTTGCCCTTAGCTCCTCTCTTGTGAGATGAGATTATAGGCAGCTTAAATTTTTGGATTTTATAAATGGTTTGTTGTTGTTGTTGTTGTTTTGTTTGTTTGTTTTATTTTTGAGATGGAGTTTCGCTCTTGTTGGCCAGGCTGGAGTGCAATGGTGCAATCCCGGCTCACCGCGACCTCCGCCTCCTGGGTTCAAGCGATTCTCCTGCCTCAGTCTCCCGAGTAGCTGGGATTACAGGCACGCGCCACCACACCCGACTAATTTTGTATTTTTAGTAGAGACGTGGTTTCTCCATGTTGGTGAGGCTGGTCTTGAACTCCCGACCTTACTGAGGAAGGTAAACAGTATTAACTCCTGGATATGTTCATGCCTCTTCTTCTGTCAGGACATTAGTGTGGAGTTGGGTCAATCTAGTTAGGTGTTGAGTTGGATTTGGGCATTGTCTTTCATTTGTTGCTTTCAGTGCACCACAGTCTTCAAATTCCTTAAGTAGTTGGGCTACGACTACCTTGTACTCCCTGGGATAGAAAACAGGGTGTTGAAGGGTTTCTTTAATTGTTTTTGCTCCTCCTTCAGCTTTCAGTCATTTTTGCACACCTGTGCTGCAGAGAGAATTACTCCCTACACTCTTGCTTCCCCTTCTTCAATGGTATAATGCTGTTCCAGGGAGGGGCTCTCTGTTGTCCTGTTCCAGATTCATTCTTAGTCAGGCCTTGTGCAGCTGGCCTTCAGGGTGGCACTTTCTCACTATTCTTGCACGGCCTCCAAGTGGCAGTGAAACTGTCTTGTTCTGGGATTGGTTTTGTGCGGGAGTATCCTGCCTCTCCCCCACTGCCAGCGGACTTCTGATAAGTAGGGGTGCAAGACACAGGGCCTAAGATGGTTTCTTGCCTCTCCCCAAGAGGGAGATGCATTTTTTTTCTACTCTTTCCCCGTGAAATGGGCCGTTGGTTGCAGGAAAGAAGGTTTGCTGCTCCTTTCCCAGTTATTTAAGGTGTTTGCTTCATAGAAGAAAAGGAACCAAAAGCAAGTCAGGTCTTGTGCCCATCCCCTAACAGTCACCAATCACTTCCTTCACACCTGAGCCAGTGAGGTCCACATTCTTTTTGTGAGTGCCCTGCGGTGGGCTGTGAAAAAAAGTCCAAGTGCGAGTAAAGTCTCTCTTTGTTTCTGAGATGCTCAATTATCCCAAACTCACATGCTGTCCTATATATGGCTTAATTTTATTTTATATTTATTTTAGATCATTTTTGATTACCCACTTATATGATGACCACCAGTTTTTCCCATACTTTTCCAGAGGTCTAAAGGTTCATGTGCTCTGTCTCTTTTTGAAGGAATCTGTCTTGCTTTGGAATTCAGGTTACTCAATTCAGCTGCCTAGTGATTGCAGTTTTCTGAAGTGCTTGGGGTAGGTTGTGCTTTTACAGATTAATCAGCTTTTTCCTTGTTTTTAGACTTAGTGTGATAATCCTTATCACACTAACTTTGTATCAAATATCTTAAAAGGAAACTGAAATTTTTCATTCTTCAGTTTTAGAAATCAGTTCTGGATAACTTAAGCTAAAAAGACCCTTATATTGATATTGGAGCACTAACCAAACCCACAGGTAAGTGAAAGAAAGAGGTTCAGGCCAGTGGTTGTGGCTCACACTTGTAATCTCTGCATTATAAGAGGGTGAGATGGGAGGATTCCTTGACCAGGAGTTTGAGAACAGCCTGGTCAACGTAGCAAGATCCCATCTCTGTGAACACATTAAAAAACAATTAGCTGGATGTGGTGGCATGTGCCTATAGTCTTAGCTACTTGGGAAGCTGAGGTGGGAGGATCACTTGAGCTTAGGGGTTTGAGGTTACAGTGAACTGTGATTGTGCCACTGCATTCCAGTGTGGGCAATACAGTGAGACCCTGTCTCTTAAAAGAAACAAACGGCCGGGTGCGGTGGCTCATGCCTGTAATCCCAGCACTATGGGAGGCTGAGGCGGGCGGACCACGAGGTCAGGAGATTGAGACCATCCTGGCTAACACGGTGAAGCCCCGTCTCTACCAAAAATACAAAAAATTAGCTGGGTGTAGTGGCGGGCGCCTGTAGTCCCAGCTACTCGGGAGGCTGAGGCAGGAGAATGGCGTGAACCCGGGAGGCGGAGTTTGCAGTGAGCCGAGATCGCGCCACTGCACTCCAGCCAGCCTGGGCGACAGAACGAGACTCCGTCTCAAAAAAAAAAAAAAAAAAAAGGAAACAAACAATAAACAGAAAAAGGTTAAAAATTACACAAGAACCAGGATACTTTCAAGGGTCTAGTCAACAAGGATTACTTAACTATCTTGTTATGGTACCTCGACTCAAAGGAATGAACTCCAGCTCTCCCAGGTACTCCAGATTTAAAGTCTTGGGAGTATTTCTGATAACCAGCTTAGTCCTCACGCTTATCCGTTGGTTTCAGGAAGACACAATGGAAAATAGGTAACATACCAAGATAGTTGTTATATCACTGGAGTAATGTGAATGGATTCTGGGTAGGCAAGACAAAATAATTTTGCAGTAGGCCTACAGATTTCAATTAGTTGTAATCCAGATTTCATTCATTCATTCATTCATTCACTCAACAAATATTTATTTGGTATTTGTTATATGAAAGGCAACGTTATTGTTGGAATTACACACAAACAAACACCAAATAAAGAACATATATTAATCAAATTACTAATTTTTGTGCTTTATTTCTTGGTTTTATTCTTGAATATTTAGGTAATAATGAATGTGTAAAATGCTTATCTTTTGTTTTGGCAGTGAGTAATAAGGGAAGGTAGCGAATAATACTAGGGTAACTATTTCACACACTGAAAATGCAAAATCATCATGTGGATTATCATATGATACTTTAAGGAAAAGAGATAGCTTAGATTTTGGAAAACGAATGCTCTGTATATTGTAAAATTACTTCTTTTTCTTTTTATAATTAGATGAATTTCAATGATTGTTTTCTACACCAGAGAATATTATGAGATCTATATTAGTCTTGGCAGTGACTTAAGGCAAAAGAGCAAGGTCAAAGGTAGTACAGAATTACTTTTGATGGGATTATTTATTGTGAGTCAGGATTTCATTCCTTGTGCTTCTAAGAAAATTATCTTGGAATCTGAGAGTGAACCAAAATGCTAGCAAGCTTACTGTTGTATTATTCTCTTGGCAAATGGAATGATTTTCCTAAGGATTGGCCTGAGGATGAAATATTGTATGTCTGGGATACTTGAGTCCCCAAATGTGATGAACTATACTGGTTTCTCTTCCTTAATGAGGAAGATAAGCCAGAAATCAGAAAGAAATGGATTTAGACAAATTGAGTTTTGAATCTCACTTTGCTTTGTAACCTGAGGAAGTTGTTTGATAAATTGAAAATTTCTCTTTCCTTATCTGTAAGTTGGATGTAACATGACCTTCTAATGAGAATTAAATGAAGTATTTTGTACAGAGTATTGTGCTTACTGAAAGCTCAGTAAAAAATAACTATCATTCTTAGCTATTTTACTATAATAATCTACCAAGCCTGTAGCTTCTGTGGGTGATTTAGGTTTAATTGCTTATATTTTTTTATGAAGATAAATTTGATACACTGAGTCTTGTTATTAACACACATTGACTTACTATAATTATCAACCAGAAATTTTAGTCTCACTCTTAAAATAATCAGACTTGCAAATTACAGTTTTAAAAAGAAGGTATCCATTGCTGGGAGCAACAAACAGAAAGCCTTAAGCCACATCCCTGAAAGACTGAAGAAGTGAAGATTGCAGTGGATAAGAAGAGCCGTGTTCCTTCTTCACATCATATCAGCTGAGTATGGGAGCCATGCAGAAGGTCAGAGATCACTCTTTGCCTGAGGGGCTAACGAGTGTGTAGTCCTCACAATGTACCATAAAAATCATAAAGCCATAATCAGTAGAACAAATATTTAAGGGTTTGCCTTTTTCATGTGCTTTGTTCATAATTTGAGTCTTTCCTTCCATAAATCACATTATGGGTTATGAGCTGGATGAATGAGTTCAATCCTTGGTCCAATTATTGATTTCTTATGGGACCAAGTTTCCTTCATGGTTGGATTTTGATTATAAAATTATGTTTCCTCAAACTTCAGCTGTTGGGGGTAAATGGAGACACAGTAACTACCAGTTGTTAATCTTGGTTCTTTCTGTATCTTCTGAGATATCTTGAGTTCCACTTAGCATGTTCTCTAGTTATTTCAGGGAGAGGAAGGGGGCTGGTGGGGAGTTGCTCAACTCAGGATGCTTGGTCACCATGGAGGATCATGAGCCTCCCCTCTGCTTGAGATTCCAGGAAATCAGAGTCTGCTGCTGCCTCCTGTGCCACTTCTCCCCTAGTTTGCTGGTACTCCTAATGTCAATGATAAGTTACTGCTCACAGAAATGGGAACAGCTGAAATTAGAACAAATAAACAGCAACAACCCAAAAATTAAACAAAAAGACTCACCCATCTTTGTCATGGAGTTCCCAGGTGTTTTGTGCTTTCTGTGTCTTACTGAGTTTCCAATAAAATGGGTTCTTTAGTGTTGCTGGACTAACATCTTCCAAGGACTTAAACCTGGGAGCTGGGATGGAGGACATTGTGAGCAATAGATATCCAACTCTATTCAAATCATCCCTTCCTTCTGGCACAAAGTCATGGTTATTGAAACAGATTAGTGTGCCTGCCCTTTTCTCCCTTAGAATGAGCTCTTTTTTTTTTTTTTTTTTTTTTTTTTTTTTACCAGGAAACTCCTCAGACCCTTATTCAGATATATTCTTGGCAGACATTAGTCTTCCAGACAAGCCCTAACTTATCTTCAAAGCATGGACTACCTAGAGCTCTGTAAATGCTAGCTTCATTATTCTTTATGTATCTTTTTTATAAGATGAAAATAGGTGTTATAACATGCAACATGCAATAATAACTAATACAGACAGCCTGGCTCTATGTAGGTAGTAACATAGATCATGCAGATTGGATGTTTACTTCTGCCTCTACATCTCAGCATCCATCATGTAAGAACCATAGAACCACCATCCTGGGTAAATATGGGAAGATTTTGAATTGACTGGGACTAAATCTTCATGGCCTGGTGGAGGGGAGATTCAAACAAAAGTTCATTTGAGTTATAGAAAAACACAGTTAGGCCTAAGGGAGACTGGGTCATATGTTGACACAAACACAGCTCCTTTCATCCTCAGCTCTAAGATGTCTGTCTCTCAGAAGTCTAGTGGCAACTGGCTTCCATGTGCAACTGGGTAGAAGTGAGGTCTCAGGATCTGTTGGGATTCTAGCAGATGGAACCTAGTCCAATGCTTTGTCTCCCAAAGAATGGGCAAAGAGCAATATCAGGGACTTAGTGAGGACAAAGAGCACTGGAGCCTAGGGAATGCTGGGTGGTTAGAGATATGTAGATCTTTGGATAGAAGACAATGTTGGCTCAGATCTCCATACCTTCTTCACAAGGCCAAGAAAGAACTGTGCAGGAAGACTGGATCTTCCTGTTTCTCAGGCTCCGAAAGTACCAGGAGACTTGAGAGTAGGAAAGTTTCTTCAAGACCTGGAGCAGAGTCTGGTGGCTTCTCTGCTTCCAACTGTAGGTGGAGGGGGCTTTATCTTTCACTGTCTGTGAGATTCCTGTCATTAAGCATCTGAGCTCCAATGAACTGATATAGAAAAATAACCTACCCATTGGCTCACAGAAGAGCAGTAATCAGAGCAAACAAAGAACTGTTAGAGTTAAAGGGGATAGTGACAACTTGAATTACTGTTAAAGAGTAGCATAAACAATTCTTTCTGAAACTTAAAACATGGCTTCCAAATAAAAAATTTACAAAAAGAACTAAGGACAGGATGGTCTCTATAGAAATCTCAACTAAAGGTCTGAAAGATCAAGGTCTGATAAATACTTCAAAGCATAAGCCAAAAGAGCATGAACCTCAAAAAGAAATGACAGCATGTTTTAAATTTCAAAAGGCAATAATTTAAAATAACCAGAAGAAAATTTCCTAGTTTAAGACCTAAGTATGGTGAAATTCTTCTCTCTCTCTCTCTCTTTTCTTAGAGATAGGGTCTCACTATGTTGCCCAGGCTGCTCTTGAACTCCTGGTCTCAAGTGATCCTCCCACCTAGGCCTCCCAAAGTGTTGGGTGTACAGATGTTAGCTACCACACCTGGCCCTTGTGGTAGAATTCTTAAATGTTAAAGATATAGGGAAAAACTCATAAGTTTCAAGCAGTAAGAACAAATTATCTACAATGAAAAAGTATTAGACTTGCATCAGATTTCACATTTGTAATAATGGAAGCTAGAAACAAAAATTAACTAGTATCCATAGCTTAAGAATTAGACCGTAACCAAAGGATTCAGTACCTGGACAGGATATCATTCACCTCTTAATATAAAATAAAAATATTCATAGAAACACAAGAAACAGCTTATTACTTAGTGTCTCATCACAGCAAAATCCACAAAAAAAGGCCTAAACTAAACAGTAAATAGACCAGAATAGAAATCTTTAGAGATGGACCATGATGAAGAGAGAAGCAGAGCTGAAGGATAGGAGAGAAAGAATGTTGAAAAAGGAAGAAAGTGAAAATATTCTACAAGACTTGCCTTTTCAAATGGAGGAAAGAGGGGAAATATAGAACCCGTGATATGGTTTGGCTTTGTGTCCCCACCCAAATCTCATCTTGTAGTTCCCATAATCCCCATGAGTCATTGGTGGGGAACTGGTGGGAGGTAACTGAATCATCAGGGCAGTTACCTCCCTGCTGTTCTCATAATAGGGGTTGAGTTCTCACAAGATCTGATGGTTTTATTACGGGGCTTTCCTCCGACATTCCCTTGGCACTTTTCCTTGCTGCTGCCACCGAAGAAGGACATTTTGACTTCCCCCCCTGCAATGATTGTAAGTTTCCTGAGGCCTCCCTAGCCATGCTGAACTGTGCATCAATTAAAACTCTTTCCTTTATAAATTACCCAGTCTTAGGCAGTTCTCTATAGCAGTATGAAAACTGCATAACAGTATAAAAACGGACTAATACAACTATTAGGAAAATAATATCTTTCTTTCATATGATGGTCTGGTAATAGTATCTTATTATAAGAGCAAAGGAAGGGAAGGGAAGATAACAATTTATGAAACAAAAAAATCCTAGTAAGCTTTCAGATAAATGAGTAGAAAGGGGAATTAACGAAACTTGATCAGACTGGCAACCATAAAAAATGTAAAAGGAAAAACAAGATAAGTACAAAGTAAGATGGGAAGAATAAAGTTACACATATCAGGCATTTCACAAAATGTGATACTTTCTTATTTAAAAAAGGCTTTAAAAAAAAGCTTTTATTTAAAAAAGTAGATTTATGTTTTTTGAAAATGCATACCTAAAATACAGTAATAAAAGAGGCTGAAGATAAAAGAAGAACCAAACCAAACAATGGAAAAGCACAGAAAAATATGAACAGAAGCTATTTTAATAGCAAACAATGCAGAATAGAAGGTTAAAGCTCTAAGTAATATAAGGAAAGATATTATCAAATTGATTATATGTTCTGTTTTAGCAAACAAAATTTAAAACTAAATAAGCCAAACTTTTAGGATGGCAAGGGGACATTTTATTTAAATTTAAAAAAGGAAATTAAAGAACATGATAAAAATAATTGTTCTGGATTTTTCACGGTGTCTCTCTCAGGAATGAAATAATTTTGACAAAAAAAGAAAAGCTATGGAGACAACATAGAGTAAGTGAGTAATACAATTACTAAACTTGACATGTTAAACATTGTCATAGTCCATTCAGGCTGCTATAACAGAATACCACAGACACAGTTCTGGGGCTGGAAAGTTCAAGGTCAAGGTGCCAGCAGATTTGTTGTCTGGAGAAGGCATGCTTTCTGGTTCATATATGATGCTTTCTCCCTGGTGTTCTCACATGATGGGCAGGGCAGGGCAGCTGGCTGGGGCCTCTTTTATAAAGCATTAATTTCATTCATGAGGGCTCTGCCCTCATGACCTAATCATCTTCCAATGGCCCTACTTCCTAACAAAATCACATTGATAATTAGGTTTCAACATATGAATTTTTGGGGTACATAAACTTTCAGACTATGGCACTTTTTTTTTGAGATAGGGTCTCACTCTGTCACCCGGACTGAGTGCAGTGGTGCGATCGTCGTTCACTGTAACTTCGAACTTCTGGGCTCAAGTGATCCTTCCACCTCAGTCTCCCAAGTAACTGGGACTACAGGTGTTCCAATTTTTTTGTAGAAACAGGGTCTCACTTTATTGCTTAGGTTGGTTTTGAACTCCTGGCTTCAAGGTATGCTCCTGCCTTGGCATCTCTAAGTGTTGGGATTACAGGCATGAGCACATATTAATATAGAACATTTATTCCTTGAATACATACACACACACACGCGTATATAAACACACCCCCACCCACTCACCCACCACCCCCACACACAGACACATATATAAATATATTTCATATTTCCCTAAAACTTTTACAAAACTAATCATGTGCTTAGCTGAAAGGAAAACCAGATTCAAAGAAGTAGAAAGCTTACAGGTTATGTCCTCTCACCACAGTCCAATAAAATAGATTGGAAATAAAGAAGCACATAATAAGACAAATCTTGTATAATAGAGGAAATTAAAGAATATATAAATGTCCAGAAACACTGACAAATCAAACACTCTAAAAACAATGGGGTACAGCAAAAACTGAACTCAGAGGAAAATGTGTTGCCTTTAATTATGGAAGCAGAAAGGTAAGTAACAAAGGCATTAAGTAAGTAATGAGTCCATGTAAGAACAACAACAATAGCAAAAACAAAACAAAAGAAACTCTGAAGAGGGTATCAATAATGAAATTATTAAGATAGATAAAATGGTAGAAAAGAACGGTAACTTCAAAGATTGGTTCTTTAAAAAGACCAATAAAATAAACATCATGTGAACCTGCTAAGGAAAAGATAAGATCAAAATTAGACATGATCAACTGTGTGAAAGTAGGAAAGAGAGTAAAAGAATTCTAAGTAAATACTAAAGATGATTCTAGCAACACATTAGAAAAACAAAACCTAGAAGAAGTGAATACTTTCCTAGGAAAATATACATGATCACAACTGACACAGAAGTGAAAAACTTGAATAGACCAATTATTGCAGAAGAGCCTGGAGAAGTGATTAATGATCTGCTATTGAAGAAGGCCGTAGGCAGATGAATTCCCAGCTGAATTTTTAATCTAACTATTAAAGAACAGATAATTCCAATATTATTTAAACTATTGTAAGTCTTAGAAAAAAAATGGAAAGTTCTCCAGTTAATTTCACGAAGTCAGAATAACTTGAGTACCAAAGCCTTAGAAGGAGTAAAACAACAGTTAAAAGTACAGGCTGATTTCATTTCTGAATATAGCTGCCAAATGTTTAAATAACAGAGAATACAATAGAGGAATGAATCACAAGAATAACATGGTGGGAAAAAATAGGCTTTATTAGAGGAATGAAAAGGCGGTTCAATATCAGGAAGTCTAGTTACATATTGATTACATTAAAAATTCAAGGAAAAAAGCCCAACCATTATCAATAAGTTGTGAAAAGGCATCAGATAAAAGTCAAGTGACTCTAAGCAAAATAGAATCAGAAAAAAATTATTATATAATAAAGGAAAGCCCAATAGCGAACATCATCCTAAATCACAAAAATTAAATCTTTCACTTAAAATCTGGAATCAGGCATCACCACAGTCACTTACATTAGTGATTCTAACAAATATAAATAAAATAACTGGTATAAATTATAATATATATATTTTTATATATTTTATAAACAGTCTCACTCTGTTGGTCGGGGTGGAGCACAGTGGCGTGATCAAGGCTCACTGCAGCCTTGAACACCTGGACTAAGGGATCTTCCCACATTGGCCTGCTGAGTAGCTGGGACTGTAAGCAGGTGTCACCATGCCCAGCTAATTTTTTATTTTTTGTAGAGACAGATCTCCTTATGTCACCCAGGCTGGTCTCAAATTCCTTGGGGTCAAGTGTCCCTTTCACATCGGCCTTCCAAAGTGTTGGGATTAAGGCATAAGCCATTGCGCCCAGCCAGAAACAAAGTTCTTGATATTGCTGATATGCCTGTTTTCTTAGAAAATCCAAAGGACTCATGAAAAAAAGTAATAAGATAATTTGGTGCAATGCATGAATACAAAATACATTACAGAAAGTGTCATCTCTCTGTTCTGGTAAAAACCCCTAGAAAAGGAAATGGAAAGAATATTTCATTCAGAATACAAGCGTTACACAAAATTTGGTAGGAAAGTTACAGAACATATATAAGCAAAATTATAAAAATATGACTGGGAAATGAAAAAATATAAACTAGAAAAGCTTATTATCTTCTTGGATGAAGTTACTTACTGTCATGTAAATTCTCCAAAAATTAATACAAAAGTCTAATGCAATACTGCTTTTTGTCTTATATAAAACGCCATATAATAATTTAAAAGGGCCTAAAGTCTAATATCTATACATAAAAGTAATTTCAAATGAGTATCATTTTAAATTTGGGGCTCTTTGAAGATTTGTTGAGAATGATCAAAACAACACTGAGAAAAAATTCTAAGCCCTTTAATAAATGCATTTTATATGATAAATGTAAAATTACATAAAGTAGGTTTTAAATACCAGCCTCTCATTTCCGTCTCAATAAAAGATGGGAGTAAGGGGTTAAGTCTAGAAGGCTGAATATTTTTTTTGTAGGCCCCATATTATTTTTGTCCAGTATGGTCTGGTCAAACTTGGCTGTACGTTAGAACGACCTACAGAACTTCTTAAGGATCTAGTTTCCAGAGTCTCATGCAAGAGTTCCTGCAATCATAATTTTGTAGCAAGAATTTTAGGCATCACTGGTCAAGTTTATGCTGCAAGGTTCACTTACTCTTCAATTCAGGGTCTCTTTTCTGAGCACAGAAACCTAGAAAAGGGTATCCAATGTTTCCACTGGGAAGACTGTCATTTAAATCTTCTGTGGGAAATGATTCATTTCCTCTTAGAAATGAGAGTTGAAAACAGGTTTTTAAAAATAAATAAAAAATAGATTTTCTACTGCAGAGACACATGCACTGTATATGTTGTTCTCCATAGCAGGAGACAGTCAAAATATGCTGATATTCATATCATGTATTGGTTAGAGTTTGAAATCTAGCTTTGTCTCTTTCCAGATGTGCTACCTTTCACAAATTAATACACCCTTGTAATTCTCAGTTTCTTCATTTATAAAATGGGAGTGATGATACTACTTACTTCACATAATACTAGTTACTCACTCAAACACTAATGGTTTAATAAGTGTTAGCTAAACGCAAACAGAAACAACACGATTAAACACTCTCTTCAGCAAGAGTAAGTTGAGAGGTTAATGTCACCACATGCTTTGGTAAGAGACCAACACATAGCAGGTAATTGAATATCTTGCATCAAGATTTAACATTTTGTGGCTCACAGTGCAGTTTTATCAAAGGCATTAAGTATTCTCTTTCTCTCTAGCTCTCATTAGTATCATTTAAAAAGTAATATTATTGGAATGTTCCCAGATCACGCTAGTTTGTGAATACAAATGAGTTTATGTTAATATCGGTGCCTAAATAAGGTTTAACAATCATCTTAAGTTTAATAATCATTCCCTTGACCCTGCACTGCCTCCCTAGGCTCCATCATTCGGGCAAGAAATCCTCAGCAGTGTCTTTCAGGTGCTCAGGAGTAATAACACTCCTGCTTTACTGCTCTGGGCTCCTACTTAAGTTACCTGGACCCTGTATTGGCCACCAGTGTGGCCTCACTGGGCAGATCAGTTCCTATTTCTGGCAAGGCTGTATGGAGGTCTATTGCAGGTTGGGTGAGGGAATGGCTGTCTTGCCAGCCCTGTGCTATCCTTTGTTACCAGGCCTAAAGTACTACTTCTTAGAACTTAAATTTCACAAAGTCATTTGTGGGGAAGATGATTATGTAGCGTTTGACCCTAAGTTCTTTCCACAGCAGGCTCAAAACCATTTGAGGACTTTGAGGAAAGCAGGGAAGGCAGGCATCACACCATTCCTTCCACTTCTTTTGACAGTTTCCCAAGGCTGCCAGCACAAAAATTCCCCTCTTCATTCAGAAACGTATGTTCTAAGAATGTCAACTTATACAAATAGATTGCTGCAGATGTCACAGGTCCATCAGGACCACAAATCATAAGGTTCTAAATCCCTTTCTATATCCCTATCATCTGACATCTGACATAAAGCACTAATTCAGAAGACGCCTCATCTGTGTTCTGTTCCTGTTGTTGCCTTTGAAAGAGAAACAACTGCACATGGAGAGAAGAATCACACATTTCTGAGCCTGAGGCCAGTCTGGTCACTGAGGACCCAATGCTCCAGCTCCTTGGCAACATGGAGCTTTGGGGATTTCTGTTGTGCTGGTGCTGACGTGTGAACCTTTACAACAACCATTAACATAATAACAATGTCATATCATATGGAAACAATTTAATTTTATTCCTGGTTTCTCAAAAAGCTTTCTTGAGGTGATGTTAAGTGTTGCCAATACCTCTGTTACTTAAACATTTTTTTGATAAGGTATATGAGGATCCATGATAATAGGTTCATTGAAAAATTCTTGACCCTTCCGGGAATAGAAGAGTGATAACATGTAATACGGTAATAGTGTATACGTAGTGTAAAGTGTGATATAGTGAAAATGATGATGTAAAGATGATTAACAAGAAGGCAGTGGAGAATTCCTCTTCACCCTCATGTGACCCTGACAGTGTATTGTGATACTGATGTTCGGTTAGTTGTGTGTGAAGTCCAGCTTCTTCTTTCTGATCACTCTTTTTGCCTCAGGGTGGTGCCTACCCTAGACACCTAACTGCTCCCTCTCCACTCTAAAACCCCTTCTCACAAAGGAAGGATAAACAGACTCACATTCAAGTTGCAATCAGATGTGACATGGTTTAATGTATACCGTTCCCAGAGGCATTGTAGGGGAAAGGAACAAGTCAAAAACTCCAGGTGGCAATGTCTGCTCTGCAGCTTATGATCGTGAGACTTTAACCCAGCACGACAAACCCTGAGCCCAGTTTCTCCCCAGTGTCCTTTATGAGAATATGCCCTTACTGGGAAGATCAGTTCCTATTGCTGGCAAGGTTGTATGGAGATCTATTGCAGGTTACCAATCTCACAGGATTTTTTAGAAGAATAAATGAAGAAATGAAAATGAGACTATTCTCAGTACAGTGGTCTATAGAAAGTGCCGAATTTATGTTGATTTACTCAATAAAGGACAAAACTTTAAATTAATTATGAAATTTTATTTGGGATGCACTTGGAGGGCCTTTTTTTTTCTACGTTTAATCACATTTTATAGGTAGTTGCCAATTCTGTTCTATCTTTTCTTTTTTTCTACAGGGAAAACTGTACACTGGTCCTGATCTTCACCATGGTCTGAAATGAACCCGTGTGAGCCCGGTGTGATAGAAGCAGGGACCACAAAAGTCTAAGGAATTCATGTGTTGGGACTTCTTCCAGTTCTATACAATTCATTTCATGAGAAGACATGATTGCCTTCCCGTTTTCAAGACACTCAACTCTAAAATGGTGAACAATGAACCTCAAATATTCTTTAATTTCTGCAATAATCTTTTGTACATCTTTATCTCGAAATGGCTTTCTAAATCTACATTTTTTACAACTGCCGTGGTTCACCATTTGCTTAGCAGGAACTCTAGGTCAGAGCTGTCCCCCAGCACCTGCGGGATGGGGCCCCACCTGATTTCATTTCCTAACTTTCGAGCTGGCCTCAGATACCCGTTTATTCTTTGCTTCACAAAGATGCTTAGATAAAAGAGCTGAAGACTCTCTTCAAAGGTTCAAGAGGCTCCACGTTTTGTGGGAAGATGTCTGTGGTCAGACAGGCAGGATGATTGGGCGCCTCGGAGCCGGGAGGTAGAGAGAAGTGGGAGGAGGCGCTCAGGCCAGCGCCTCTCGCATCTCTGAGGAGGGGCGCCGCCCAGGCGCTCGCGTTGCTAAGTCCTCTGTTTGCCGCGTTCTAAAGGAGCCCCGAGCGGGACCAAGGCAAACGGGGAGGGGGGTGTGGCGCGGGAAAACTCGAGCAGTGTCTTCAGTAAACCCCCAGAAGAGGCAGCGGCCCCTTCGTTGATCACTCTTGTGTACAAGACCTCCTGACTCCGAGGGGGCAGAGGATTCCCCGCGACCTTGATTCCTCCCAACCATCGCCGGCCCCAGGCGCCCGCGCCTCTCGGTACGTCGTGCACCCCCGGCCGCAGCAGGCGAATGGTCTGGCCCAGCGGTAGCCGCCACCCGCTTGGGCAGCGACAGCTGTTCCAGGCGCTCCGTGTCGAGCACCGGAGTCCCGAGCCGTGGCTGCCACTGGCGGTGGGCGGGCGGAGGAGAGCACCGGACCACCAGCGCAGGCTGCCGAGTCCGGGCGGCCGCTCGCGTGGAAGCCGCGAGACGCGGGAACAGCTGGGGGACCCCCCGCAGCGGGGACGCGAGGACCTGGGCTGGGCTTTCCTCACCCTGGTGAGTACCTGCTGCCGCCATCCTCCCCCGACCACCTTCCATGTCCCCACGCCCCCAAAGGCTCCACCCCGCCCCTCTTTCTGTGCCCCCATCCCCGGACTGTCACTGCTCTGGGGACACCGTCCCCGCTGGGAGCCGCGGAACCGGGAGCTGCTGCGTTCGTGCAAATGATTCAGCACCATTCGTGCGCTGAGAGGTTTGGGCAGAATGGGGGAGGGAGAGGGTGGAAGGGACGGGGTCAGTTGCCGTGATCTCAGCTCAGTTTTTAGGCTCCAGATGGGAGACTCGGGCGGGCGGGGTCGGCTTGGGTGAACGAGGAGGCTCCCTGCTGGTTTATTCTGTAATTCCGTCGTTTTCCCACATCTTGGTATAAGCCTCCGCGAGTACGCGGGGCATTCTTGAAAGTGTGTCAGATTAATGCCCTTTTCAAACATGCGAGTGAAGTCTAGGGCCCTTGTCGATGTCTCTCACTTTCTGCATGTCTTGCTCTATTGGATGCCTGACTCATGCCATCATCCTCTTTTATCACATCGCAGCGTTCCCTCAACTGATGTGAAAGTTGCCTTGTATTCTGGATGGGTTTGATTGAACCTGCCATAGAAAGAAAGGATTTATGAGAGGTAGGAAATAGTACCTTCATAACCTGGGCACTTACTTTTATATATCATATTTTATTAAGTTATCATAATCCAGAACCAAATGTGTAAACTGAGGAGCAGGGAAGTTAAATTGCATTCTCAAGGTCACAGAACAGGAATTCGAATACAGGTTTTCCTGACTCTATAGTCCATGGACTTTCCACTGTATTAATGAAGTGTGTCCAAGTGCGTGTGTGTGTGTGTGTGTGTGTATGCTCTATTATATACATATATACATATATATGATCTATTAGATATTAAACAGAATTAATTGAGGAGTAATCTCAACAGCAACAGCAACCTGTAAACTTTCTGCATATGCAATTATTGCTCCTTCAATATGAAAGAAAGATGTTTGAATCATGTGAAAAAATCTATTTTCTTAGAAAGCATATGGCAAAAAATACGTGAACAACACTACATAGGAGAGTGAGGTCGGAGACGTTCAGCAAATTTTTGGCAGTGATATGTGGTGGATGCTCAAGTGTTGGAGATGTCGATTAAAAAAGTAAGAACTCTGGAAATCTTTTTCTTTCTTAAATGTTACGGAGACATTTACAGTTATAATAGTCAATTAGTTCATGAGGTATGCGACTGAACTGCACCCCACAATAGGGTGACAGGTGAACCCATACTAAGATAATGTTATTTGATTCATTACAACTCTGTGATTTTGCATAACAGGTGATAACTGCATTTTACAGACTAAGGAACAAAATTCAGAGAAGGTTCAAGACCACTCAGTAAGCCATGGAATTTGGACAAGCCTTGATTCTTAGTTCAGAAATATGAGTGTTGTAGTAAAATGTAGTTCTTATATAGTGGGAAACTGAATTAGTTTGTTGTCACCCTGCCCATCAGAGTCAACAATTATATTGACCTTCTATGCTTCTTCTGTAAAAATAATGGATGCTAGGTCTTTCTTTGCCTGTTGATGGGTTCTTTGACTTGCTTTCATTAGTGACTTATGGGTTTCTCTTAAGAAATGCATCTCTTGTTTATGTCTCAGGAGGCAGGTTGCTATAGTACAGATGCTCATTATCTCTAAATACTCACATAGTATTGATGGTAGGCAGGAACAGAGTCATCTTTGTCATTTCTAAAGTATTGAACCATTTACATTGGAGAATTCTTTTTCAAGTTAATAGGGATATTGATAAAGACCACTGCCTAAATAAGGACATAAAATGGAGGCATACATTTATATTTGTTGTTCAAACAAGAGGATTAGAAGTGGGGTCTTGTGAAGGGTCTTGAGTTTGATTCCTAAAAGGTCATTTCATTTTGCTCTTTACATAGCTATAACCTATATCCTGAAAATCTTGCAATCCAATCTGTTTAATCCTAAGGGGGACAGCAGAACTGGTATGAATGAATAAGCAAAAATACAATACAATACCACTGCTATTAAAAAAAAAAAAAGGAAAGTGCATGTCCTGGTGATGGATGGTCAGCAGCAACAGTTTAAAACAGAGGCAGCACATTTTACTTAGATGACATCACTGAGGGTATGAATATAATACCAACTTGGCTTTAGAACTACTCTCTCTCCTCTCTCTGTCCAATGACTACAGTCTGCAAACCATCTAAATTCCACACTTCAAGGAACTTAAAGTCTGGCAGGGGAAATTTTTACTTAAATATGAGTAATTAACAAATAATTTAGAATTGGCTTAATACCAGAAAAACGTGTTGCAGACCTAACTGCTATAGCAATACCTTAAGAGAAAGGAGAAATAGTAGAGCCTTGGATGATCAGAGGATCAGGAAGATCTTCATGGGTTGAAGTGAGTTAAATCAGTCTCAGAGATTGGGAGGATTCTGATAGGCAAAGAGAATGCCAAATAAAGGTTCAGCTAAGAAGTGCCCATCTACTGTTTGGATACATGGTGAAAGGTCATGAAGAAACTTGAATGTCAGACAGTGAGATCTGTTTCTGATCTGTTAATCATTTCTCTTTCTTGCATTCTCCATATCCTTTGCCCCGAGTCCCCTTCCGGGAAATGGTCTGTTTCCTGGGTACTAAAAGGATTGTCAACTAAACCCAGAAAAAGTTTTCTGTGCAAGTACAATTTTCCTCTTCCAAAGGAATTTGCCTTTTAGCTCTGACCCCATTAGATAATTATGAACAATTTGGAAACTATAAGAATATAAAAAGGAAAAAAACACCCTCATAATCTCACCAACTAAAGATACTCGCTATTCATTTTTGACATGTTTCTTTCCACTTTTTTCATGTGTAGTTTTAATTATGGTATCTATATTACTTTTATATTATTTTAAAATTTAAAATTCTATAACTTTAGTTTTCATTTAATTACAGTTGGGCTTAATACTAGGTTTAAAGTGCCTAAAAGCAGGCTTCAAAATGCCTACATAATTTTCCATTTGGTAGATGTATTATTCCCTATTGTTGTCACTATTGATGACATCATAATAAACAATTATTGATGATAATAATAGCACTATGATGAACATCTTTGTGCATATGCTCTTTTTTGTGTTTTGAATATTAGTTCCTTAGCACAGAGTCTCAGAAATAAAATTTCTGGGTTAAAGGCTATGAGGTCTTGAAGTTGCACTTTTTTAAGCAAATTTTGAAACTACTGAGTTCTTATATTAGGCCATTCTTGCATTGCTATAAATAAATACCTGAAACTAGGTAATTTATAAGAAAAGAGGTTTATTTGGCTCACAGTTCTGCAGGCTGTACTGGAAGCATAGCAGCATCTGCTTCTGGGGAGGCCTTAGAAAGCTTCCAACCATGTTGAAGGGGAAGGGGGAGCAGGCACGTCAAACATAGCAGAAAGCAGGAGCAAGAGAGAGAGTGAGGGGGTGGTGCCACACACCTTAAATGACCAGATCTTGTGAGAACTCAAGAGTGAGTGCTCACTTATCACCAAAGGGATGTGCTAAGCCATTCATAATGGATATGTCCCCAGGATTCAAATATTTGCCACCAGGCCCCACCTCCAACACTGGGGAATAAAATTCAACATGAGATTTGGATGGGGACCCATATCCAAACTATATCAATTCCCCATGTTCACTTTGGAACACTTATATGTTGATTATAGAATATTTGCATATTAATAATTAATAACACCCAATCTTGTCTGTGGCTCCTCAGATTATACTCTTTCAAGCAACTTCTTTTGATTAGACTAAAGACTGATTAAATCATGGGGACTGGGAGAAAGGCAGGCAGTTGGTGTTACTGAGGAGAGAAGATACTAAGTTGGAGAACAGGCTTGGTGGGAGTGAGTAAGAGTTTATAGTCAGAGAAGGAGAATATGTGATAATGTGATAGACTACTTTCTGGTCCCAGTGTTGTATTTGTGGACTTCAGCTATAAACCTCTGCATTCCCTCACCCACAACACACATATCTGTCTCCTTCAAATTTCAGCTTCTTCCATCCTCCTGTATCAGATTCCCAGTCTCCAGCTTCGGGGTCCTGATATTGCAAGGCACAGCTGTGAGCTCACTTTTGCACTCCAATTTGGGGAATTCACAAAGGCGAGAGCAGGAATTTGGGAACTCTGCTTAGATCTGAGCAGAAGTCCTGGGTACAAGGTATAAGGTATGAGGGAGGGACACTTGACAGACATTAAAGACCTCTGCTGCCTCCCCTGTACATTTGCCAGAGATGACCTTTGAGCACAGTGATTGTCAGATGCATAAAGTTCCCAACATCTCTTCTCAGCATTCAGATGCTTCTTCTCCCCTTGTTCCCAGTATCCTTCCACCAGAGGAAATTCCCCTCATGGAGGAGAGGGACTGCGCTTCAGTTTCCTCTATCCATTTTAGGGATACAGGCCCTACTTTCTTGCAATGAGAAGGGCTGGGGCCCACTGTTGGACAGGTACTTTGGGCTCCTGACTTGCTCCTCTAGGTTCTCACGTGAGCTTCCTCACTGTCCTGCCTCTACTCTCTTTCAAGGCTGGGAATCCATTGAGGTCACAAGGCTGGGAATCCATTGAGGTAGGCAGGCCATTAAGTGTCTATGACAGCCAGTGGAAGCAGAGCCCAGGCGGATGCATGTGCCTGAGGGCACAACTAGGGAACAGAGAGGCAGGTTCTTACGCTATGCTATCCGTCTTGAGAGACTTGAAACAATGAAAACAAAAGCATCACATTATAAACCAAAAAGAGGATTCCCACCCCACTTTTCAGGTCCTGAAAGAGGATTTCTGATAGAAGCTGGACATTAACATAGGCAGAGTATTTTAGGCAGAATTTGTCCTGTGTTTAGTTGAAACCTATTATTAAAAAGTTTGTAAGCTCTTAGAAGGTGGTAAATCTGTCTCCATTTCTCTCAGGCATTATCTGTCAAAGTTGAAGTGAGCTTAGCAAACATTTTTCCAGGAGTTAAGTTAAAGTAGGAAAGTTAAATAAGCTTGACTATTCTCCGCTAATCTTTATTTCTGTTATTTCCCATTTGACATTTATCTGTTAACACACTTCTGCCCATAGTACACACAGTAGTTGACAGAGCCAAGGTATTGGAATTGTTTTGGCTCTGGGAAGGTGAGTGATAAGTAAAATTTCCCCTTTTTACTTTCACTTTTTACTTGCAAGCAACTAGTTGGCTTATGTTTTCTTTGAAGGTTTAGAGTTAAGTAGTCCAGCATTCACTGGGTCTTCTCTGTGGCTGATCCAAAGGTCTCTGATCCTTTCTTTTGAAATTGGTGAGATTGTTGGTCTACTGGGCATATGGAACCATCCACATTGTTTGCTTTTTCTTTTTTTAATTATACGTGCAGGTTTGTTACTCGTCATTTACATTAGGTATATCTCCTAATGCTATCCCTCCCCCCTCCCCCCACCTCACAACCTTTGCTTTTTCTAAATTGTGCTGTAGCACCTGAGCTTTCTAACTTCTGTGTTATTTTTGTCTTTCTGCTTAGTTATGTGTAGTGGAACAGTATATTTGACAAAGGATTATTTAGAACATTTTCATCTCTCTTACCCCCTATTTTGCAGAGTGTGAGCTGGCACCATGTCTAATTCAACATAATGGCAGTAGCTGTTTTTATAAACATTTTCCTCCCTCTTCCATTAGTGTATATGTAGTGAATTTGGCTTTTAAAGTAAATTGAGCATTTTAGATTTGGAAGGTGGCTCAGCAGTAATCTAGGCAGCAGCTTCAAGACCATTTCAATGCTATTTGTTGGATTGGAATTTTCAGGATGCTTAGCTATACCTCCAAGGTAGGACTATTTTTGTTTTGTAAGTGAAATGACTCCTCTTAAACTTTATTGTGTAAAATCTGCTTTAATTGATGTGGTCCTAACACTATGTCATAATGTAAAATGTTGGTAGAAAAAGTTAGCATCTTTGGGTTTAATTTGAATGATTGCATTCGATGCGAAAATTGTCATGTGTATTTTGTCACTACTATTATTTAAAAATCTATTTTTTTCAAGGTACTTAACAAATAAAATCTATGACCATGTGTGATATTCATAGTGATTGCTGAAAATCAGGACAGTAATTTTAGCGCACATCTTAGTCTATATTTAGAATCAGTCAGTCTGCAGTTAACAAACAAATACATGCTAGTTGTTTTGGGAAAAGCTCAGATAACCTCAACATATTTCCTCCAAAAAAAAAAAAAAAAAAAAAAAAAAAACCTGAATACTTCTTTCTATCGACTCCAGTTAGTTTTAATATTTATGAAACCAGATGGGGACATTTTCATTTATCTTTAGGTTTGATCACATCCAAGATGATAATTTTTTTAGCATCTTTTAAATCTAGAATTTTAAAGATTAGCAGATAAATTTCCACCATTTTACAATGTGAAAATGGAGCTAGAGAGAAAAGCAAGACAGAATTAGCATGCAGAATCATAAAGAGATTTGAAATTGGTCTATAGCTGCCTGTTTTAGATACTAATTTTGACAGTAGATGCTAGTATTTGCTGTCATATGTAAATACGAGGACAACATTTACTGGTTTATTAGTCCCTTTGTTTTTTTTTTCTTTTAGAGTATTTGAGGAAAAGTATCTTCTCACATTAACTGAATTTTTTAAAACTATTCTGTGATGCCTATTTCCAGTTTACATCAGCTTCCCCCTTAGTTGGTACATATACTTTTCAACCCATTATTTTTCTGGAAAATACAAACAAGTTGTTTCTGGAACTTGCCACAATAATGATAGGGAAATGGACAACTAGTAAGGAAAATTTGAAAGGGAGGGATCAGTGCTTCTCAAAATTAAGTGAACTATATATATATGTGCAAAAAACCTTTTCACTTGTCAAAAATCAGTGCCAAATGAGCATTTTTGGCAGAAAGAACATTTACTGCTACATATGTTACGGGGTTGACATTTCAGAATAAGAGGCATTTTCTTTTTTAAACATTTATCTTGAGTATATAATATGCATTAAGACCTATTTTCATCCTTGACTTAGGATTAAAAGTGAATATGATTTTTCATTCTAGTAGGGCATATCCTTCCATATTGTACTTAAGAGTGTATCTGTGAATTTTGTGGACTTAGAATAACATAAACATAGGATGTGTGAAGGTCCTCAAGTGTAGCTTCTACTGGGAATAAAATTAAGCAAATACACTCAGCAATATCTGTAAATAGAGTGATTTAAATCTCCAAGTAAAATTACCTGATAATATAGTTCAAGAGTGTGAAAATCTTAGTATTTATGTAATTGTTTGGATGATTGTAGGCATTCCACAAAGGCAAATTTTTCTTCCAGTAAATATTTTGCAGCATTATTTTTAATATATATATATTTTCTTTTTTTGAGACAAGGTCTCCCTCTGTCACCTAGACTGGAGTGCAGTGGTGTGATAATGGTTCACTGCAGTCTTAAATTCCTGGGCTCAAGCGATCCTCCCACCTCAGCCCCGTGAGTAGCTGGGACTACAGGTGTACCACCATGCCCAGCTAGTTTTTGTATTTTTTAATAAACACAGGGTTTTGCCATATCGCCCAAGCTGGTCTCAAAGTCCTGAGCTCAAGTGATCCAACAGCCTTAGCATTCCAAAACGCAGGGATTACAGGTGTGAACCACCATGCCTGGCTATATAATTTTTTTACTGTGATAAAAACATCTTAACCATTTTAAAATGTACAGTGCAGTAGTATACAGTTCACATTGTTGTGAAACAGACCTTCAGAACTTTTTCATCTTGTAAACCTCAAACTCTATACTCATTAAACAATTCCAGTTTTTACCCACCTCTCCCTAGCCTCACCCTCTGCCCCTGGTAACCCCATTCTACTTTATGTTTCTCTGAATTTGACCACTTCAGATACCGCATACAAGTGGAATCATACATACTTGTCTCTTGTAACTGGCTTATTTCACTTAATATAAAATTGTCCTCTAGATTCATCCATGTTGTAGGATATGTCAGAATTTCCTTACTTTTTAAAGCTGAATACTATTCCATTGTAAGTATACACCACATTTGTTTATCCATTCATCATCCATGGACAGTTTTGTTGCTTCCACCTGTTGGCTCTTGTGAACACTGCTTCTACGAACATGGGTATGCAAATACCTTTTCAAGACTGTGCCGTTAATTTTTTTCAGATTATACCCTGAAGTGAAATTGCTAGAGCATATGGTAGTTCTATTTTTAATTTTTGAGGAGCCTCCATATTGTTTTCCATAGGAGTTGCACCATTTTACTATCACACCAACAGTGCTCAGGTATTGCAATTTCTCTTCAACCTTGCCACTTATTTTATGATATTTTGATTGTAGCTGTCTTAATGGGTGCAGTGTGATATTCATTACAGATTTGATTTGTATTTCTCTTACGATTAGTAATATTGGGCATCTTTTCATTTGCTTGTTGGTCATTTGTATATCCTCTTTCTGTTCAGGGCATTAGCCCATTTTTAAATAGCGTTATTGGAAGTCCTAGCCAGAGCAGTCAGGCAAGAGAAAGAAAGAAAAGGCATCCAAATAAGAAATCAAATCATCTCTCCTCATTGATACGATCCAATACCTAGAAAACCCCAAAGACTCTGCCAAAAGGCCCTGGAACTGATAAACAACTTTTATACAGTTTCAGGATAAAAGACCAATGCACAAAACCAGTAACATTTCTGTACACCAATAACATTCAATCTAAGAGCCAAATCAAGAATGCAATCCCATTTACAGTAGCCACCAAAAAAAATCCCCAACAACAATAATAACAGCAACCACCAAAGCCTAAGAATACATCTAATCAAGGAGGTGGAAGATCTCCGCAAGGACAACTACAAGACACTGCTGAAAGAAATCAGAGACTGCATACCAAAAAGATGACAAAAAAATTCCATGCTCATGGATTAGAATAATCAATAACCAAAGTCATTTTTCACAGAACTGAAAACAAACAAAAAAACACAAAACTATTTGAAAATTCATAGGGAACCAAAAAAGACCTTGCATAGCTAAAGCAATCCTAAGCAAAAAGAACAAAGCTGGAGGCATCACAATACCCGACTTCAAACTGTAAGACTGTAGTAAACAAAATAGCCATAGTACTGGTACAAAAACAGACACATAGACCAGTGAAACAGAATAGAGAATCCAGAAATAAAGCATAACTGCCATCTCACGCTTTGACACGGTGACTGCCATCTCATCTTTGACAAAGTTGACAAAACTAATACGGAAAAGACTTCCTGTTTCCCTATTCAATAAAAGATACTGGGATAACTGGCTAGCCATATGCAGAAAAATGAAACTGGACACCTACCCCTCACCGGGTACAAAAACTAGCTCTTTTAAGGATTTAAATATAAGGCCTCACACTATAAAAAATCCTGTAAGAAAACCTAAGAAATACCCTTCCCAACACTGCCTTGATAAAGAATTTATGGCTAAGTCCCCAAAAGCAATTGCAGCAAAAAAATTTATAAGTGGGACCTAATCAAAGTAAAGAGCTTCTGTACAGCAAAATAAACTATCAACAGAGTAGACAGACAACCTACAGAATGGGAGAAAATGTCTGCAAACTATGTATCTGACAAAGCTATAATATCCAGAATCTAAAGAACATAAACAGTTGAACAAACAAAAAACAGGTAACACCATTAAAAAGTGGGCAAAAGGCCAGGTGCAGTGACTCATGCCTGTAATCCCAGCACTTTGGAGGGCCGAACCAGGTAGATCATGAGGTCAGGAGATTGAGACATTCTGGCCAATATGGTGAAACCCCATCTCTACTAAAAATACAAAAATTAGCTGGGCGTGGTGGGCTCACGCCGCTAGTTCCAGCTACTCGGGAGGCTGAGGCAGGAGGATTGCTTGAATCAATCCGAGAGACGGAGGTTGCAGTGAGCTGAGATCGTGCCACTGCACTCCAGCCTGGAGACAGAGTGAGACTCCATTTCAAAAAAAAAAAAAAAAAGTGGGCAAAAAACACAAACAGACACTTCTCAAAAGAAGATGGGCAACTGGCTAACAAATATGAAAAAGTGCTTAACATTACTAATCACCAGAGAAATGCAAATCAAAACCACAATGACATAACATCTCGCATCAGTCAGAATGGCAACTAACAAAAAGTCAAAAAACAACAGATGCCAGCAAGGCTGCAGGGAAAGGAGAAACCTTATACACTGCTGGTGGGAAGGTAAATTAGTTCAGCCACTGTGGAAGGCAGTTGGGAGATTTCTCAAATAACTTAAAACAGAACTACCATTCGACCCAGCAATCTCATTACTGGATATATATCCAAAAGAAAATAAGTTGTTCTATCAAAAAGATACATGCACTTGTATAATATGTTCATTGTAGCACTATTCACAGTAGCAAAGACATGAAATCAACTGAGGTGCCATCAGTGGTGGATTGCATAAAGAAAATGTGGTACATATACACCATGGAATGCTACGCAGCCATAAAAAGTATGAGATTATATCTTTTGCAGCAACATGGATGCAGCTGGAGGCCATTATCCTAAGCAAATTAATGCAGGAACAGGAAACCAAATACTGCATGTTCTCACTTATAAGTGGCAGCTGAACACTGGGTACTCATGGACATAAAGATGGCAATAATAGACTCTGGGGATTACTATAGGGCGGTAGGAGGGGGAAGAATGTGGGCAGAAAAACTACTCATTGGGTACTTAGCTCACTACCTGTGCAATGGAATCAATTATACCCCAAACCTCAGCATCATGCAATATACTCAGGTGAGAAATCTGCACATGCACCCCCTGAATCTAAGATAGAAGTTGAAATTATAGAATAAACAAATAAATAGGGTTATTTGATTTTTTGTTCTTGAGTTGTAGTTCTTTATATATTATAGGTATCAACTCCTTGTCAGATAATGTTTTGCAAACATTTTCTCATTTTGTACATTGCCTTTTCACTCTGTTGATTGTGTCCCTTGGTGCAGAAAATGTTTTAAGGTTGATGTAGTCCCATTTGTTTATTTTTGCTTTTGTTGCCTATGTAGCATTATGTTATTAGCAGTTTAAAAAAAATTGTTAGAATTGTTTCAAATTGCTGTTTACTAATTCTGTTCCTCCTTATTTGAAGTCCACAGTATTATCCTTGAGACTGTGTAATGATGATACATGCCATAATTATTTTACAAATTAAATTTGATTTCAATGGAATTTGTCCCTGTGGAAGAGTCACTTTAAAAAAATCTATCCAATGTAGAATTTCATTGCAGTAACTTAACCAAATGTTAATAGAAATTGTGTTAAACCTATACATTGATTTAAGGAGAATTGCCATCATCACTGTGTTGCTTCTTTCAATCCATGAACATGGCATGTCCCCAAGTATTTAGGTCTTCATTGATTTCTTTCATCAGCATTTTATAATTTTTTAATTTTTTTGTTTTTTCTTTCTTTTTTTTCATGTAAACCTTCCTGCACAATTATAATTGTAATTATATAAATCTTGCACGTTTTCTTAGATTTATGCCTACGTTTTAAATTTTCTTTGGAGCAACTGTAAATGATATTGAATTTTAAATTTTCATTTCCATTTCTTCATTGTCAAGATGTAGAAATGCAGTTGATTTTTGTGTGTTGATCTTGGGTTCTTCATTTTTTGGTTCTGAGAATTATAGACCTTTTGAGGATTTTTTAAAAATGTAGACAATCATGTCATCAGAAAATAGAGACAGTTTTATTTCTTTCCAATCTGTATGTCTTCATTTTTCTTGCTTTATTGTAATGGCTGGAACTTCCTGTACTATGTTAAATAAAAGTGGTGAGAGTGGGCATCCTTGGCTGCTGCTGCTTCTTCTCTTTCTTTTTTTTTTTTTTTTTGAGATGGAGTCTTGCTCTGTTGCCCAGGCTAGAGTGCAGTGGCACAATCTCGGCTCACTGAAACCTCTGCCTCTCGGATTCAAGCAATTCTGCTCTTTCAGCCTCTTGAGTAGCTGGGACACAGGTGCATGCTGCCACTCCTGGCTAATTTTGTATTTTTAATAGAGAGGGGATTTCACCATATTGGTCAGGCTGGTCTTGAACTCCTGACCTCAGGTGATCCACCCGCCTCAGCCTCCCAAAGAGCTGGGATTACAGGCGTGAGCCACTGCGCACGGCTGCCTTCTTCTTAATCATAGAAGGAAATCAGTCTTTCGCTATTAAATGTAATGCTAATTGTGTCAGTTTTTTGTACATGCTCTTTATGGGATCAAGAAAGTTTCTCTTTGTCCTTAGTATACCGAGACATTTTATCCTGAATGAATGTTGAATTACATCAAATGTTTTTTTAGTATCAATTGATATGGATGTATGATTTTTCTTTCTTAGCTCATTGATATGGTAATTACATTGATTTACTTTTGAATGTTGAATCAGCCTTGCATACATGAAACAAATCTCACTTTGTCATGACAGCACATACTTATACATATATTACACATACACACATATTAGGTACACACACAGTATATCCACAAATATTGTTAGATTCAGCTTGCAAAATTTTAAGGATTTTTGCATCTAAGTGGATGAGATATATTGGTCTGCAGTTTCTATTCTGGGTGCTTCTTTGGCTTTGGTTGTCAGAGTACTATTGGTCTCATAAAATGAGTTGGAAAGTGTTTCTTCTTCTATTTTCTGAAAGAGTTTGTATAAAATTGGTGTTAATTCTTCATTGAGTGTTTGACAAAATCCCACAATAAAACCACCTTTGTCTGGACATTTCTTTTTCACGATATTTAATGACAAAATCAGAATTATTTCTTTAGTAGTTATAGAACTATTTAGGTGATCTGTTTTATCTTGCCTGAGATTGGGTAGTTTGTGTTTTTTTAAGGAATTGATTAGTTTCCTCTAAGTTGTTGAATTCATAACAGTAAAGTTATTCATAATTTTCTCTTATTATCCTTTTATTGTCTTTAGATTCTGTTGAGATAATCTTTTTTTTTTTTTTTTTTTTTTTTTTTTAACGAGACAGGTCTCGCTGTGTTGCCCAGGTTGGTCTCGAACTCCTGGGCTGAAGCAATCCTCACTCGTCTTTGTTTCATTTTTGATACTGGTGACTTGAGTCTTATCTTTTAAAAAATCTGTGATTGTTAATATTAGGTGTCAACTTGATTGGATTGAAGGATGCCTAGATAACTGGTAAAGTATTATTTCTAGGTGTGTCCGTGAGGGTGCTGCCAGAGGAGACTGACATTTGAGTCAGTGGACTGGTAGAGGAAGACCCACCCTCATTATGCCAGTGTAGCTAGAACAAAGCAGGCAGAAGAAGCTGGGATAAGCTTTGCTTGCTGAGCCTTCTGGCTGCCTTCTTTCTCCAGCCTTTGATGCTTCCTTCTGCTTCTCCTGCCCGTGGACCTCAAACTGCAGACTCTTTGGCCTTTGGGTTCTGGGACTTGCACCAGGGAATTGCCAGGGGTTCTTAGGCCTTTGGCCACAGACTGAGGGCTACACTGTTGGCTTCCCTGGTTTGAGGCTTTCGGACTCAGACTGAGCCACTACCAGCTTCTGTCTTCCCCAGCTTGCAGGCGGCCTTTTGTGGGACTTTGCCGCGTAATCCTGTGAGCCAATTCTCCCTAATAAACTCCCTTATATATGTAGTCATATATCCTACTAGTTCTCTTCCTCTGGAGAACCCTGACTAGTACAAAATCCTTGTCCGTTTTGCTAGATGTTTATCAATTTTATACATTCTTTTAGAAGACTTTATTATTTTATTTTATTTTATTTTATTTTTTTATTTTATTTTATTTTATTTTAATACAAGGGGTACATATGCAGGTTTGTTACCTGGGTATATTACATGATGCTGAGGTTTGGGATATGGATAGTCCCATAACCCATGTAGTGAGGATAGTACCCAGTCGGTAGTTTTTCAGCCCATGTCCCCCTCCCTCTCTCCCCTCTCAAGTAGTCCCCAGTGTCTATTGTTGCCATCTTTATGTTCGTGAGTACCCAGTGTTTAGTTGCCACTTATAAGTGAGAACATGCAGTATTTGGTTTCCTGTTCCTGCATTAATTTGCTTAGGATAATGGCCTCCAGCTGCATCCATGTTGCTGCAAAAGATATAATCTCATACTTTTTATGGCTGCGTAGCATTCCATGGTGTATATGTACCACATTTTCTTTATCCAGTCCACCATTGATGGGCACCTATGTTGATTTTATGTCTTTGCTATTGTGAATAGCACTGCAATGAACATATTATATAAGTGCATGTATCTTTTTGGTAGAACAACTTATTTTCTTTTGGATATATATCCAGTAATGAGATTGCTGGGTTGAATGGTAGTTCTGTTTTAAGTTATTTGAGAAATCTCCAAACACCCTTCCACAGTAGCTGAACTAATTTACCTTCCCACCAGCAGTGTATAAGGGTTCTCTTTTCTCTGCAGCCTTGCTGGCATCTGTTGTTTTTTGACTTTTTGTTAGTTGCCATTCTGACTGATGCGAGATGGTATGTCATTGTGGTTTTGGTTTGCATTTCTCTGATGATTAGTGATGTTGAGCATTTTTTCATATGTTTGTTGGCCACTTGTCAATCTTCTTTTGAGAAGTGTCTATTCATGTCTTTTGCCCATTTTTTGGGGGGGGACAGGGTCTCACTCTGTCACCCAGGGTGGAGTGTAGTGGCACAATCTTGGCTCATTGCAGCCTTGACTCCTGGGCTGAAGCAGTCCTCCCATCTCAGTCTCCTGAGTAGCTAGGACTAAAGGTTCACACCACCACACTCAGCTAATTTTGTTTATATTTTGTAGAGATGAAGTCTCACTGTATTGCCCTGGCTGGTCTCAAACTCTGGGCTCAAGCTATCCTCCTGCCTCGGCCTTACAAATTGCTGAGATTACAGGTGTGGGCCACTGCACGCAGCCTTTTGCCCATTTTTTAACAAAGTTATTTGTTTTTTGATTTTTCAGCTATTTAAGTTCCTTTCAGATTCTGGATATTATAGCTTTGTCAGATACATGGTTTGCAAATATTTTCTCCCATTCTGTAGGTTGTCTGTTTACTCTGTTGATAGTTTCTTTTGCTGTACAAAAGCTCTTTAGTTTGATGAGATCCCACTTGGCAATTTTTGTTATTGTTGCAGTTGCATTTGGGGGCTTAGCCATAAATTCTTTGTCAAAGCCAGTGTTTGCTAGGAAGTGTATTTCCTAGGTTTTCTTCTAGGATTTTTATAGTTTGAGGGGTTGCATTTAAATCTTTAATCCATCTTGAGTTAATTTTTGCTCGTGGTGAGAGGTAGTTGTCCAGTTTCTTGCTTCTGCACGTGGCTAGCCAGTTATCCCAGTGTCATTTATTGAATAGGGAGTCTTTTTCTTATTGCTTATTTATTTTATTTTATTTTTTTGAGACAGGGTCTCACTCTGTCACTAGGCTTCAGTGCAGTGGCGCAATCTTGGCTCACTGCAGCCTCCGCCTCCTGGGTTCAAGCGATTCTCGTGCCTCAACCTCTCAAGTAGGTGGGATTACAGTGTGCGCCACCATGCCCAGTTACGTTTTGTATTTTTAGTAGAGATGGGGTTTCACCATGTTGCCCAGACTGGTCTTGAACTCCTGACATCAGGTGATCCACCTGCCTTGGCCTCCCAAAGTGCTGGGATTACAGGTGTGAGTCACCATGCCTGGCCCCTTATTGCTTATTTTTGTCAACTTTGTCAAAGATCAGAGAGGTGTCGCTATGCGGGTTTATTTCTATGTTATGTATTCTGTTCCATTGGTCTAAGGATTTGTTTTTCTACCATTACCATGCTATTTTGTTTACTGTAGCCTTGTACAGTTTGAAGTCTGGTAATGTGATGCCTCCAGGTTTGTCCTTTTTGCTTAGGATTGTTTGTTTGGGCTATCAGGGCTCTTTTTTGGTTCTGTATGAATTTTCAAATAGTTTTTTCTACTTCTGTGAAAAATGACATTGGTATTTTGATAGGAATAGCATTGAATCTATAAGTTGCTTTGGGCAGTGTGGCCATTTAAATGATTCTGATTCTTTCAACCCATGGGCATGGAATATTTTTCCATTTTTGTGTTATCTCTGATTTCTTTCAGCAGTGTTTTATAGTTCTCCCTCTAGCGATCTTTCAGTTCTTTTGCTAGATATATTTGTACATATTTCATTTTATTTGTGTGTGTGGCTGTTGTAAATGGGATTGTGTTGCTGATTTGGCTATCAGCTAGAACAATATTGGTGTATAGAAATGCTACTGAAGACTCGTTTTTTTGGTTTCATTTATTTCCCCTATTGTTTTCCTGTTTTCAATTTCATTTATTTCTTATATTTATATAATTTTTTCTGTCTACTTTGGATTTTTGTTTTCTTCCTCTTGTGATTACTTGAAATAGGAACTTAGATTATTAACTTGAGAGTATTTCTCTTTTCTAATGTAAGCATTTAGGTGTCAAATTTCCCTCTCAGCTGGGCTTTAGCTGCATTTGACAGATTCTGTTATGTTTTCTTTTTACTTTTACTCAGTTCTATGTGGTTTCAAAAAAATATGATTCATGGACTATTTAGAAATGTATTGTTTAATTCCAAGCATTTGAAGATTTTGCTGCTGTTTCTGTTATTGGTTTCTAGTTTAATTCAATTTAGCCAGATAACATACTCTGTATGGTTTAAATTCTTTTAAATATGCTAAGACATGTTTTATGAACCGTGAGATGGTGCATCTTGGTGAGTGCTCTATGGGCACTTGAGAAATTGTTGAGTAGAATGTCTAATGTCAATCATAGCCTACAGTTGATGATATTGCTCAGTTTTCCTGTATCTTTGCTGATTTTTAATTTAGTAATTCTATTAATTTCTGAGAATGGGGTATTGAAATCTCTAGCTACCTTTGTTGATTTTAAACTTTTAGATCTATTAGTTTTGCCTTGTGTATTTTGAAGCCCTCTTGTATAGTAAATATACATTTATTATTGTTATATCTTCTTGGTGAATTGAGCTTTTATAATTTTGCAGTAGCCTTTCTTGGCTCTAGTGATTTTTTTTTGCTTTGAAATTTATTTTGTCTGGTATTGATATAGCCACTTCTGCTTTTTAAAAATAAATACTTGCATGATATGTCTTTTCCTTATTTTTACCTTCAGTCTACACATGTCATTATGTGTGAAAAGAAGTTTTTATAGATACCATATAGTTGGGTTGCATTTTAAAATTTACAGTGCCAATCTCCTAATTGATGTGTCTGTAACATTTATGTGTGAAGTAATTATTGATATATCAAGTCTGCTTTTTTCCTCTTGTTTTTTATTTCCTTTCTCTCATTTCTCTATTTCTTTTTCTTGCCTTTCTGTCGATTACTTGGATATTTTTTAGAGTTGCATTTTGATGTATTTATACGTTTTTAAAACATATAGCTTTGTATAGTTTTCTTAGTGGTTGGCCTAGGTATTATTACTATTTTTCTTAGTGGTTGCTCTTAGTATTGCTTTATGCATATGTTGTTTATCATAGCCTACTTCTTATATTTTTCAACTTTGAATTAAGTATAGAAGACTTTACTTCCATTTTGGTCCTTTTACTCTCTTTTCTTTTTAATTATAATTGTTTAAAGTATTTCCTATACATACTTTGAGTACCAGAACAGATGGTTGCTTTTTCCATAAAATATTATGAACGAATTGCATGTTAGTGATGATCTGTTATGTGTACTTGTATTTTTCCCGTTTCTATTATTATCTTTCCTTTCTGAAGATCTCAGATTTCTTTTGTTATCATTTTCTTTGTGTTAAGAGAGTTTTCTGAAGCCATTCTTTCACATGGGATATCTGTTAGTATCAAATTTTCTTAGCTTTCCTTTGTCCAGAATGTCTTTTTTCACTCCTGTTTCCTGAATGATAGTTTGGCCAGATACAGGAAATGGGATTAACAGTTATTTTCTTTTAGCACTTGAAAGGGACAAGCCTGGCCAAGATGGCAAGATCCTGTTCTACAGAAAAAAAATTAAAAATTATCCGGGGTGTTGGTGTGCGCCTGTAGTCCCAGCTACTTGAGATGTTGAAGTGGGAGGATCCCTTGAGCCCAGGAGTTCAAGGTGGAAGTGAGCTATGATTGTGCCTCTGTGCTCCAGCCGCATTCACTGTGGCTCCAAATGCCTATCTTAGCCAGCAGTCGTATGCACAAATATAATAGGCAAGACTACCACCTCCACTTTTACTGGAGGGAAGTGTAATTTTTTTTTCTTCAGACCAAAATTTTTCTTCTAGAATATTCTTTTAACCATCAGTGAAGTCTGTCAAGGGAAAGAGAAGATAAAATTGTTGGGATTTGGTAAATTCTTACTCATTAAAAGATGAATTAAGCCCTAGCTTCTGCATATATGTTTTCATTGAACAGAAGTGTTAATTTGTAGTAATTGCACAAGCATTCCAGAAGATTGGCTTGATTCCTTAGTGGTCTTTTAAAGTCAGCTATTAGAAGAACATGATGTGTATTTGATTTTTAAAAATCTTTTGAGTCTTTATTAGAGTTGATTTTGTTTTCATTGGTAATCCCTTGAAAATTTGCCATAAGCAAGTTCTGCAAGCCCCATACATTTTCACACCATTAAAACCTTCTCAGGATTACCCCAAGAGTACTTAGATTCACTGTGGTGTTTGTGAAGCCCCTTTGCATAATTATGACAGTGAGAGAACTCTGACACAGTTGACTCCATTTTGCTTCTAACTTCCAAGCTGTCTTTGGTCATTCCTAGGTGTAGGCCAAGCTAATTTTGGATGGAATTTAGTTTATAGTTTAACCTTAAAGCAAGGATGATAATAGTTCTTTCCCAAATTAAACTGCCTTTTTAAAACTAATGAATACCACAAGGTTAGGATTATGAGAGGAGCCTGCATTGTGTTAAAGTGTAGGTGTAGTTAAACAACAACCAGCCATTGATCTGGATATAAGATTTGTGACTTACCCAATTATTTCTCTAAAATCCATATTGTAGAACCTAAGATTGGCCTTTTGAGATGTTTTTCAGACTTCTGCATTTCTGACTGTTGGGTGACCTGGACCCTCAACTCCTGATTCAACTGGTCCTGTGGCCTCCACCCGGAAGCAGACTCAGCACACAAGGAACATTTTCCACACCCCTATGATTTCATCCCCAGCCTGTCAACATTCCCCATTCACTAGCCCCTTGCCCACTAAACTATTCTTGAAAAACCCTAATCGCTGAGGCTTCAGAGAGACTGATTTGAGTGATAGCTCTGTCTTCTGTGTGGCTGGCCTCCTGTTAATTAAACTTTCGTTACTGCAATACCATGGTCTTCGTGAACTGGTTGTGTAATGTTGGGTGATTACATTTGTGGGCTGTGAAGCTAAGCTTGGTCTCCTCTCTGCTTCTGAGAGCTCCCAAGAGAAGGGCCCGGATCCTTCCTGTCCAAACTAATTCAATGGGAGGAGTCATGGTCATAAGACTTTTAGGCCATTAGGTACTTTTAGTATGTGTTGATGAATAAGAATCAGTTCAGAGTCAAGTTTATTTATCTTAGGCTCCGTAAGTATTTTGAAATTGTAAGCGACTAATATGATAATTGATAAATAAGTCAAATGTCTTTTATATTAGTAATTTCCATTTTAATCATTGCTAGACTAGAATTTCAGGGTTTTAACTATATGCTCTGCTGTCATTCTCATTTACTTCTCCTTTTCCAAGTGCCAAAGTACCTCTTCCTTTATTGAAAAGCTTCTGATATAATTCTGATTTAAACTAATTTTTAATAAATGAGTTATAAAAATCAGTTATAAAGATACTAAAATATTAATAATTTTGCCACCTATTTTATTTTATTTTTTTCTCTTTTTTTTTATTATACTTTAAGTTCTAGGGTACATGTG
>NW_016804545.1:744744-755486 GCF_001698545.2 Rhinopithecus bieti | reverse complement strand
TGTCTCAATAGATGCAGAAAAGGCTTTTGACAAAATTCAACAGCCCTTCATGCTAAAAATGCTCAATAAATTCGGTATTGATGGAACGTACCTCAAAATAATAAGAGCTATTTATGACAAACCCACAGCTAATATCATACTGAATGGGCAAAAACTGGAAAAATTCCCTTTGAAAACTGGTACAAGACAGGGATGCCCTCTCTCACCACTCTTATTCAACATAGTGTTGGAAGTTCTGGCTAGGGCAATCAGGCAAGAGAAAGAAATCAAGGGTATTCAGTTAGGAAAAGAAGAAGTCAAATTGTCCCTGTTTGCCACCTATTTTAAATCATCCTTTCGTGGTTGAGATTTGTAGTTTCTCAGAGGAAAACTAGATGACTATGATGTTTGACAAAGATCGTTCTTTTCAATATGTAAAATCTCTAGTATGCCATTCTAGAGGATGATTAAAATGAATAATCTTTCTTTTTTAAAGAGGCTGTAATTTATCTGTCTCATTTGAGCTTTGGATAGGGTTCTGCTTAAGGGTCCCTTGGTTAGGATGTTTCCTCTAATTGAGTGGTTTCTTGTCTGTTTGTGAGGAGCTAGCTAAAAAGGATTGGGAAGCTGAGAAAGAAAAGCTTCATCAGTTCGTATATTCCCTGGGGCACATTTGTAACTCAATCTCCCTTTCTGACTGGTGTCTGCATCATTTTTATCCTGATGGTCTACTTAAGCAGCTGCCTCAGATTCCATAATGGATGAATTATTATTTTAACTCTATGATGTTTAGTTTTACATTTGGTAGGTGAGATAGATGATATATAAAACCTAATTTTTATCCCATAAATATGTATGTCTACTATGTACCCACCAAAATTAAAAATTAAAAGAAATTCTTATTAAAAAAACCTAATTGACTAAAATGAGGAAAATAGGAAATTCATTGTTTTGTTATAGGCTACCCAGAGAGAATTATACTAAAGTACAAAGTAAATATTTAGATGAAATAGTCACATAACTCTTGTTAATAACATTAAACAAATAAGGAAAACACTGTTTTATTCTAAAACCATACCTACATTGTCTGATCTTGCAGTCACAATATGACTTTTCAAATTATTGCTTTTATACTACCCCCGTTACACCCCTTTTTCTGGCCAAAAAAGAGCTAAATTTAAATTAAAATTTAAATAGTAGCATGCTATGAGTTTTTTCCACCTCTAGCCCTTCTGTTTGTGTTCCAAGGGGAAATACTTGGCATATGACCAATTCTTTACCTACTTTGGACATCATCAGAATTGTGGATGCTGCACGCCATCTCTTCCTGAGATGAATTAGAGATGTTGTCTGCCAGTCAACTCATGGCTGGCTTTTGACTCTAATAACTGGACCCAGTGTTACGTAAGGCTGCATAAAGTAAAACATCATAAAGTCATTTGATTTAGGCCCAAAATTTGGAACAAAAAAAAGGTATGTGATTTTTTTTCCCTCCACGTTTTAAGATTGCATAAACTTGTAACTACAAAATTTGAAGTTTAGCTTTCCAGAAAGACTGGCAGAATTGTTTCACCTGGATTCCTAAAATAGATTTTTATGGAGCAGTGTATATGCTTTCTGGAATTCTCCAAAGTTTAGTTCTCATTTCTATCCTACTCTAATTTGAAATTACTTTCTTCTAATGCTAAGTAAATTTTAGTTCTGTGTTATTTAAATTTATGTATTGTTTACATACTAACTAGTATTTACTAGATGCAGTCGATGATATCAAATGCCTTAATTATTCAGATCACTGTGATAATACAGAACTTTTTTGCCTCATCAGCAATATAAGGTATTAAAGCTATATACATATGTATATATACTATTTATTTTAAATAAATGTTTTTTGAATAATCAAAAGTCCCAGTATTTCAATAAAGTTAAGAAATGGGAAAGACATGAAAATGGCTTTATATAGATGAACATAGGTAATAAAAGAGTTTGATGGAGTTATGTCAGTGTTAAGAGAGAATCAGTGGTTATTTCCTTTTGATTAACATTTTGTAAAATATTTTCCATTACCATTCATGAAATGGAAGCAAGCCACAACTGATTTAGTGTATTTTATTTCAGTGTTCAATAATGTCTGTGGAATTAAAAGCAAGTAGGGAATCAGGAAATGGGACGGTCTGTTGAGTATTGAAATGGGTAAGAGAATAGGCTGGTATAAAACAATATCGCGCCTGGCGCGGTGGCTCAAGCCTGTAATCCCAGCACTTTGGGAGGCCGAGACGGGTGGATCACGAGGTCAGGAGATCGAGACCATCCTGGCTAAAACGGTGAAACCCCGTCTCTACTAAAAAAATACAAAAAATTAGCCAGGCGAGGTGGCGGGAGCCTGTAGTCCCAGCTACTCAGGAGGCTGAGGCGGGAGAATGGCAAGAACCCGGGAGGCGGAGCTTGCAGTGAGCTGAGATCCGGCCACTGCACTCCAGCCTGGGCGACAGAGCAAGACTCCGTCTCAAAACAAAACAAAACAAAACAAAACAATATCGGCTAATCCAGTAAAGCTACTTTCAAAGTTTGTCTTCCTTCTTCTTTGATGTCATCTTTGCAGAGAAGAATATTGTTGGGACTAGGCATGGATCACCCAGCTCTTAAAGTAACTCTAGTGGGAATTTGCAATTATTTAAAAAGATGAAAGATGCAGTTCATTATTAATAATTTCTATTTCGTATCACAAACATTTCATGAATACTGAAGAGCTGCTGTACCTAGTGAAAAAAACTAAACTCCGTTTTGTATCAAACTCTGTGTTTTGTTTGTATTGCTCAGAATGAGAGAGACTGCCCTTTCCAATAAAAAATTTGAAGCAAACACTTTAAAATATATGATATAATGAGTTTATAAGATTGGTAATACACTGAAGGACAGTTAATTCTACCTTGTAGAGAAGGAAGGGAGGGGACAGCTAGGCTGGGTTGGTGATGGCTACAGAAGGAAGACATTCCAAGATAAGATAAAAACACAGGTAAGTATATGTAAGTTAGAAAATGAATGACATTTCTGGATTGTCTTTTTATCTTGTGATTTTATCTCTAGTTCGAATATCTTTCAGACTTATTTTGGTTGCAATCCATGGTAAGAAATACAGTTTACTTCTTGGCATAGTACACATACACACACACAGATACACACACACACACACACACACACACACACAGAGACAAAATTTTAAGACACAGTACTTAGAGTTAATACATTTCTTACTACATGCTGTGCAGTCTGGCACTGTAATGTATTCATGTATTATATTGTTATTTCAAATAAAATGCTTGAGACTCACCAAATTGATTTCATGATCCTCTATAGGTTATGGTCTGTATTTAAAATGAAACAGAAACAAAATCTGTAGTAGAAAGTACATCAGAATACTACATTTTACTACATCTGTAGTAAAAGAACATTAGAATATATGGGAGTCCCCTTTGAAATATGCAGATTTGTAGAGTAACTATTTGGCTCTTCCTCAGCAGGGTTTCAAGATGGTTGGAAACAGACTGATGACTGGCATATTTGCTGTTCAAAAAGCGACATGCTATGGCACAAAGGTTTTGAAAATCAAACAGACCTGAGTCTTTGACAAGTTACTGAACCCTTTGAGTCTCAGTTTTCTCATATGTAAAATGGAACTAATAAAGCAATCTGTGAGGACTAAATGAAATAACACATCTGTTTACAAAGGTTTTGAGAATCAAACAGACCTGTCTAAGTCTTTGACAAGTTACTGAACGCCTTTGAGTCTCAGTTTTCTCATCTGTAAAATGGAACTAATAAAGCAACCTGTGAGGACTAAATGAAATAACACATCTGTTTAAACAGTGGGTTTCAAACTTGACTGCAAATTTAAATCACTTCAGAAGCTTTAACAAATCCAGACCCATTACCTTAGAAAGTCTGGGGCTGGGAGCCAGGTATCAGTATTTCTTAAAGCTCCTTTTGTGCAGTCTGTATTGAAATGCCTGGTTGTAAAGCCTATAGTGCAATGTATATAACATGGTAGATATTTGATACATGTCTTGTCCCCTTGAATAAATATCAACTCATGTATAGCCAGCAGTTTTATAATGCTCACTATGTAATAGGCACTGTGCAGAGTACTTTTCATATCATGTAGAAAATGTGTGCCTTGTTATTCTGCCAAGTAATGAATTAGCATATGGCTGAGATAAAAAGAGAGAGCGCTGCTTATTAGAGAGGAAAATGGTTATTTTTTAATCATCAGGAGCTAAGTTACATATGTAATTATTTCAGTGAATTATGGAATTGGCTTCCAGAATAGAGACTGAAAAACTTAAAAAAATTTTTAGATTGAAAATTTAAACCTTAGATAATGAGTTATGGGTAGATATAGTAGGTCAATTTGACAAAGATAAATAGGTCTATTTGACAAAGATAAAAGCATGTAACAGTACTAATTTTAGCAGAGATATATTGATGTAGATCATGTCTAATATGTTTTCTATATAGTACCAAAAAGTGAACATTAACCAACGAATAGCATCTGCCATATTATAATTCACTTGACACCCAAATCTGTTAGGCTTAATGGCATGAAGACAATAACTTACGTGTTTATTAACAAGATCCATATTTTTCATGGTATTAAGTAGATACTTTTAGTAGTCTGCTGGTATACTTTTTGTTGTTATTCTTTTGGATTTTGGTCTTAGAAAATTTATTTATTGTGATTATTTTCCAGTGATTTTTTCATAATAATGACTTTAAAAGNGATAACTTCCAAATATTTGTGTCCAGCTCAGTTTTCTCTTCTGACCTCCAAATGCTGGTTTACAAACCAAAATGATTATTCAACATTTTTTTTAACATTTAAAAGAATGATTTATTTTAATATATAACCTATTCGTTTTCTTTGCACTTAAATAAGAATTTACTAATTTTGTTGTAGTCTTTGGTTTGCTTCCTAGTTTTCAATGACAGCTTCTATAATGGCAATGAAAAAGCATTCATTTTTTTCATAGATATATGTGTTCCTAATACTTAATATACATTCAAATAACATTTTTCCCATGTCCATGAAATGGATTTATAAATTGCTACATCAGCTTTGTTTAGGTGAAATGTCTGTTGATTTACTTTTTCTTTTGTGTTTTTTCTTTTGACCTATTCAGTTATTAAAACATGTGTAGGATGCCTGCACTCTTAAACGTAAATGAGTTAGTACAAAAATTTGAGGTAAAACATGTAGAGTGAACTGCAAAAATCTTCAGGATCCAGCCTAATGCATTTTCACGTAGGCACACGCTTGTATAAGCATAACCCAGGTCAAGATAGAGAACATTTCCGGGAGGCTCCCTCATGACTCTTCCCAAATCATTACCCCTTATCCTGCCCAGAGGTAACCTTTATTCTAACTTCTGTCACTTTAGATTTAGTCTTGCCTGCTTTTTAACCTTGTATAAACGAAGTCATGCAGAATATGTACAAGATCTATATGAGGAAAAATACAAAAACTCTGATGAACAAAATCAAAGAAGAACTAAACAAATGGAGATACATTCCAAGTTCAATTATAGGAAGGCTCAACATTGTCAAGATCTCCATTATTCTCAACTTGATCTATGGATTCATTGCATTTCCAAAATTTCAGCAGTTTATCTTGTGGATAGTGACAAACTGATTCTAAAATTTTTATGGAAAGGCAAGAGATCCAGAAGAGCCAACACAATATCGAAGGAGAAGAACAAAGTTGGAGGACTGACACTACCCAACTTTAAGACTTACTATAAACTACAACAGTCAAAACAATATGGTATTGTCAAAAAAATAGACAATTAGATCAATAGGACAAAACAGAGAGCTTGGAAATAGAACCACATAAATATAGTGAACTGATCTTTGACAATGATGCAAAGGCAATACAATGGAGTAAACATATCTTTTCAACAAATCGTGCTGGAACAACTAGACATCACATGCAAAAAGATGAATTTATACACAGACTTTACACACTTCACAAAAATTAACTCAAAACAGACCACAGAGCTAAATGTACAATGCAAAAGTATAAAACTCCTGGAAAATAATGTAGGAGAAAACTTAGATGATCATGGGTATGGCAATGACTTTTTAACTGTAACACCAAAGGCATGATCCATGAAAGAAATAATTGATAAGCTGGACTTCATTAAAATTAAAAGCTTACATTCTGTGAAAAACAATGTCAAGAGAATGAGAAGACAAGCCATATACTGGGAGAAAGTATTTGCAAAAGACACATCTGACAAAGGACTATTATCCAGAATGTACAAAGAACTCTTAAAACTCAACAATAAGAAAACAAACAACTCAAACAATGGGCCAAAGACCTTAACAGACATCTCACTAAAGAAAATAGAGATGGCAATAAGCATATAAAAAGAGCTCCACATCTATGTCATTAGGGAAATGAAAGTTAAAACAAGAATGAGATGCTACTGTGTACCTCTTGGAATGGCCAAAATCCAAAACACTCACAACACCAAGTACTGATGAGGATATGGAGAAAGAAGAGCTCTCATTCAGTGCTGGCAGGAATGCAAAATGGCACAGATACTTTGGAAGACAGTTTAGCAGTTTGTACCATGTGATTGAGCTATCACATTCCTTGGTATTTACCCAGAGGAGTCGAAAACTTATGTCTACCCCAAACCTGCATATGGATGTTTATAGCAGCTTTATTCATAATTGCCAAAACCTGGAAGCAACCAATATGTACGTCAGCAGATGAATGGATATATCCAGACAACAGAATATTATCCAGCACTGAAAAGAAATGAGCTATTAAGTCATAGAGAGACATGGAACCTTAAATGCATATTACTGTGTGAAAGAAAGCAATCTGATAAGGCTACATATTGTATGATTCCAACCGTATGACATTCTAGAAAAGACAAAACTGTGGAGATAGGAAAAAGATCAGTGGTTACCAGGGGTTGGGAGGGAATTGGGAAGGATGAACAGACAGAGCACAAAGAATTTTTAAGGCACTGAAAATAATCTTTTGTTATAATGATGGATACATTGGTCCAAACCCACAGAATGTACAACACTGAGTGAACCCTAATGTAAACCCTGTGTAAACTATATCAGTAATTATGATATATCAGTGTAGGTTTGTCAGTTGTTAAAAATGTATCACTCTGGTGGTGGATGTTGATAATGGGGGAGGGTATATGTGTGTGTGACAGGGAAGGGTACAGAGGAAATCTCTGTACCTTCCTCTTAATTTTCTGTGAATTTAAAACCGCTCTTAAAATTAAGTATTTAAATAAATCAATATGAAAAATATTTGACCCTAGGCTCTGAAAACAGGAACTGGAGATAGATGATCTAAATCCCTTCTTCCCAATATTCTTCTTTGTCTGACATTCTATTGTTAAGATGGCTAGGACTATTTTTACAGGACAGGGAGACTGAAGTGGGGAGTTTATTTCTAGAGATAACAGAGGCATCAAAACATTAGAAGCGAGGAGAACCAAGAATTATGTGCCAAGAACTAGAAGGTAAGTCTGAATTGCCTGCAAAACTACTGGGTTCAAAAGTGATCAATGATGGAGTACAGAACCAAGAACCTAGCAAACTCCAGCAAGTGCAGTAGAATTAACAGTGAGTGAAAGATTCCAGCAGTAGGAAACTGAGCAGCATCCTGGGGATCCGAACCATGTATGGACCATTCCCCAACAACTCTATCAAAATCACTCCAAAAAAACTAAGTAAATATGGAATACCTACTATGCAAGTACAACAAATGAACAATATAATCAACTATAGTGTACTTGCTGTGCCATATCAAGGCATTTAATTACATCCACCAAACAGGTTTTAATTCCTAAATCCTCCATATGGAAACTAGATCCCAGGCCTTGCTAAGAATCAGTGCTAATACTTAATATGTGTTTATATAATAGTTGGAGTGCGGCAGGGTGTGTTGGTTGAATTTAAAGGCCACATCTCAATGGGTCCATCATCAGGTAAATTATAGTTGAAGTCCTGGGCACAAATAATATGATTTAGGGATAAGTGTTGAGTAGATGCCTTCAATGTCCTGCCCATATCCCTTGTATATTACTTCATTTTGCTGTATTTCCAATGGTATGTCAGTATCTGCATTTCTTTGCTTGAAGGCTTTTCTGGGAGCCTTGAGTCTGCAGGTCTTTGCTTTTCCAGGCTTCCTCCCTGCACTCCCTTCCCCCTTCCAGAAGAGCAGGAATTGCCTTGGAATTAATATTCACCCTGACACCCACAGCAGCCTTCAACTGCTGGTTGACCCTGGTTGGGTTAACTCTGAAGCTGTGTGTTTTACACTGGTTCCCAGACTTTCCTAGGGGATTAAGCTCTTGCCACCCACCATGAAGCTGTCATTATCATACACCCTTTATTGGCTGCTTTTCCTACTCTGTTTTGCTTCCCTGCTCCCCTACCAGTATTTCCAGCACTTCCCAAAATAAACTACTTTTATTTGAATCCTCATATCAAGGTTTATTTCTGGGGACCTCAAACTAAGACCTCTTGGATAACACTCTCAATTAAAAGGTAGACAGAAGAAAAACTACATCTTATTTCCTCAATTAGCAACTATCTTTTGATTTTCAAGTACTTCTTGGATCTGCTTGGACATGCTGTTGGTATCTCGAACTTGACATGTCCAAATTGAAATCAGAACTTGAAAAACCAACTGCTTCCACACTGATTAGGAAAAAAAGATTCTAGGATTTTGTCTGTGGGCTTTCTTTCCATTCATTTCTAAAGGGAAAATATTTTAAATGAATTCAGTATGTACTGTATGTTCCTAATTTTCTCTCATTTGGGTGTGAATAGCACCTCATACAAATATAACCTGTACTGTAACTTCACTGCTAGCTATTTTCACATAATGATCTCAGTCTTGGCTTGAATTCCTGGAATCTGGAATCAGTTAGTTTACATTCTGATATACTCTAGAAGTATTAACCTCAGAGGTAGTTTAGCAAATATTCTAAGTACCAAAATAAACACAAAATGTATAGTAAAATTTATTGTGGTGTATGATTCGTAATTGATTCTTTTCATCATTGCTTTACAATATCGTGAATTTTCAAAAAACAAATTGTGACATGTGAAGCAGGTAGACAGTGAATATAATATCCCAATTTAGGCATATTTGTTTAGGCTTAGTAAATTAAAGCAAATCTTCAACTTTATCATTCATTCATTCATGGTAAAATACATATCATTTCATTTATTGTGGATCATTCTTATCCTTGTTCAAATAATTACGTCTTCCCATATCAGTGAAAGCTCTTCATTTTCAATTTTAATGACCATTTAATTATCCATTGCTTGGCTATGTCATAATTTATGTAATTATTGGATACATTAGGTTGTTTTCAGTTACAGGTATTACTAATAATGGCTTGACATACATTCTTCTTCACAAATGTGCTTCAACATTTTAGACAATTTTATCAGGATTGATTCTTAAGTGGAATGATCAAATCAAGAGCATAAACACTTTGTATAATTTAGGATTTTGCTATACTTTCTAGTTGTTTTCCAGAGTGTTCCCCTTTAGCGATGGTCTAGAGAGATAAACATTATAGGCCACCTTCAAAGAAGTAGACTAATAAATTGCTTTGAGTTTGACTTGAGTAATTTATTCTCAGTTTTGTAATTTAATAATAATAAAGTCAATGAGTTCTTCTTAAAATGATGATTTATATATACAAAAGTGATATTTAATTTTGTGATATATGAGATATTAGTTGTAAATAACATTTTAAGTTTAATAAGGTAACACTGATTTGAACCAATGTAATTGAGAGAGTAAACTGAGAAACTTACCATTGTCCATCATGAGTAGCCTATTCTAGTGTACCTGCATTCTCTCTGGAAATCTGAATATGTTTTACCAAATTACTCTATTACCTACATGGTCACTTTACCAAAAGTAAACTTGAGAAAAGTAATGTAACCACAAAATACTGACATTGAATATCATCAAATGGTGTTCTTGACACATTGCTAGTAATATCTATGTTTGAGAAAATAACTGTAAATAAAATTGAATAGTTTTTTGCAACTATTATTTAAAACTATTAATCTCATTTAGGAAATACTTATGGAGTACCTAATGTTCAGAAGACATTTCTGTATTCAAGAGAAAATTATATTTTGTGTATTTTTTTTTATTTCCCACTTTGATAAGTAAGAATGTTCTCATTCTGAGAACATGGAATTTATTTCAATTTTATATTGAAATTAAAGCAAATTCAATATATATTTATTTATATATTTAAATTATATTTATTGAAATTTCAATTTTATGTTGAAATAAATGTATTTATCTTTAACTCCTTATTCTTGTCATTAAGAATAAATTGTCAAAACTTTTAAGTAAAAGATAATAAAGTTAAATAAAGGACAGGGAGACTTCTCTAAACAACTTTAATGCTTATTATTGATATCCTTACAGCTTACCACCACCTTTGTTGAAGGAAAATTCTCTTTGACAATAATATAGATTTAGATCATTAAGTCAGCTTCTCATTTTTCCTTGACAGTATAAGATGAGGACTCCGTGTAGGAAAATAATGAGGAACTCATGAGTTGAGAAAGATACCGCAGTTTCCTAGTCTCAATGTTAAAAGAGACCCAGAGAAATGACAGTTTTCCAGGCCAGTATCCTAGGTGACTTTGAGTCTTCCAACACATTTTTTTTTCTATTATTCTTTGTAATTAAA
>NW_016804545.1:695173-743494 GCF_001698545.2 Rhinopithecus bieti | reverse complement strand
AATTTAATAATAATAAAGTCAATGAGTTCTTCTTAAAATGATGATTTATATATACAAAAGTGATATTTAATTTTGTGATATATGAGATATTAGTTGTAAATAACATTTTAAGTTTAATAAGGTAACACTGATTTGAACCAATGTAATTGAGAGAGTAAACTGAGAAACTTACCATTGTCCATCATGAGTAGCCTATTCTAGTGTACCTGCATTCTCTCTGGAAATCTGAATATGTTTTTACCAAATTACTCTATTACCTACATGGTCACTTTACCAAAAGTAAACTTGAGAAAAGTAATGTAACCACAAAATACTGACATTGAATATCATCAAATGGTGTTCTTGACACATTGCTAGTAATATCTATGTTTGAGAAAATAACTGTAAATAAAATTGAATAGTTTTTTGCAACTATTATTTAAAACTATTAATCTCATTTAGGAAATACTTATGGAGTACCTAATGTTCAGAAGACATTTCTGTATTCAAGAGAAAATTATATTTTTGTGTATTTTTTTTTATTTCCCACTTTGATAAGTAAGAATGTTCTCATTCTGAGAACATGGAATTTATTTCAATTTTATATTGAAATTAAAGCAAATTCAATATATATTTATTTATATATTTAAATTATATTTATTGAAATTTCAATTTTATGTTGAAATAAATGTATTTATCTTTAACTCCTTATTCTTGTCATTAAGAATAAATTGTCAAAACTTTTAAGTAAAAGATAATAAAGTTAAATAAAGGACAGGGAGACTTCTCTAAACAACTTTAATGCTTATTATTGATATCCTTACAGCTTACCACCACCTTTGTTGAAGGAAAATTCTCTTTGACAATAATATAGATTTAGATCATTAAGTCAGCTTCTCATTTTCCTTGACAGTATAAGATGAGGACTCCGTGTAGGAAAATAATGAGGAACTCATGAGTTGAGAAAGATACCGCAGTTTCCTAGTCTCAATGTTAAAAGAGACCCAGAGAAATGACAGTTTTCCAGGCCAGTATCCTAGGTGACTTTGAGTCTTCCAACACATTTTTTTTTCTATTATTCTTTGTAATTAAACCTCTTCAGCTTGGAATTTAGCTGTTTTAGTTTCATCTAACTAGAACCCAAGTGAGAATCAGAAGGTAAATATACTTCTAGTTAGCCAAAGTAATGTCTCTACTCAAAACATAAATTTAGATATAATCTGTTTGCCTTTGTTTCCCATGGTGCAGTTCTTATCTTCTTGGTGGGTCAGTAATTGAGGTTATGAATAAGAAGAGCAGAAAAGATGGCAGGCAACCTCATTTTGGGATTAGGTGAAATGGAGAGCTGGTACTCATGACTCCATTTTTTTTGTCCAATAATAATATGGCCTAGTATCACAACAACAGGCAGATGTGGTATTGGCCATCCACTGTTATTTGCCACTGAGTTTGTTACTGTTTTTTATAAGCCCATGGGTATGGTCCTTTTCACACTTTGCTCCAAATTAAGTCAGTCTCCTCCCACAGCAAAGTTGCTGGTTTTCATACCTTGCCAGCTCTGGTAGAACTACTGCACCAATGGAGCTGGAGGGTGGTGATATGTGGGAACGGCTCCAGGTTAAAATGCCATCCAGACTGTTCTTACCCTAGGTTCAATAGTTTTTCTTGAATAAAAGTGTCTTCCTTTCTTGTATGCCTTTGGTCATTTTCCAGGGTCATGAAATGATTATTCTTGACTTTTTTTTTTTTTTTTTTCTGTTTTATCGTTGTTTTTTGAGAAGAATTGCTGAACTCCTCATTCCAGCGGTTTGGAAATTTTGCCATTTTGGATACAGTTTTAACTGGAATGTTAAAAGTTATATTTTGAGTGAAGGCTTGAGTTAGAAAACCTATGTAGATTATGAACAACTAAATTATGCTATTTTTCTGTGGCCAAAGATTTTAGAATATTAGAGTGAAAAGGGGTCTTAGTTCCACTTTCTCTTTTTTCAGGTTAATAATTGCGAACCTTAGTGCCTTGTGCAGTTACCATGCAGATTGTTGATGTTAGAACTGGATTTGGAAATAGCTCATTCCTGAGTCAGTCACTGCATCCCCTACCACAGTGCAGCTGCAGACGCTGTGTCCTCCTTCTTCAGGTTCAGCCCTTTCCCCCCTGAGCTAATCCTTCCCAGTCTAAGCACGTGAAGATTCTCAGCCCTGACCAAAGATGAGGTCTGAATGAATTGTGCTGCCTTGAACCAGAAGTCAGGGATGGGATCTAGTGATATTCTCCAGGAGATTCTGGTGCACATTCAAGTTTGAGAACTGTTGGCATAGTTGGCAAAAGGTGGTTGTTGTTTTCCTTAGAAATTTTCTTGTACTGTAGAAATTTTGATAGCCAATTAACTGCTTTAAAAAAGCATTTAAAAATCACATCTAAGATCCTATTTGTTATAGGACACACTATTATTTTATTTACATTAAAAAAACCTCTGCAATTTCAACTATGCAACAGTGCTTTCTTAATAGTACAATTTTATTTTATACATGTTGAAAGAACCCTTTAAAGGTAGTATAAAATATTGCATCACTTTCATCCACACAAAAGAGGGAAAATTTAAGTAAAATAAATTCATTAAGACATTCTGTAAACTTCTTCACATTAGAAGACAGACTCCTCTGAACCTCTTCTTGATTCAGCCCTCATTATCTATGTTTTTCCACACAACATCATTCTCTGGCCATTGAGAGTTGATGCCACATTTCTTAAAAGAGTGTTTCACTGTTTTCTGGGTTTTTCTTTCAGCTTCTGATGTGGATTCTGCCAATTTTGATGTGTATGTACAGCAGTGATAATGGTGTCAGGACTAACCACTAGACAGTGATTATAAGATAATTACAATTTTAGAGGTTTTTAAATGTTAAAAAAAAACAGTGTGGATAGAACCAAAGAAATATGATGGTGGTTATAGACAATCTCTATTTTCTACCCATTTCCTTAATTCTAGAGATAAATACTGTAAATTATTCTTTATACAACTGTCTTTATCCATTTCCTTCTTTTCATAATGATCTGGCATCCTTAGTTTAGGCTGTGGTTATATTTAGGTTGGTTTATCATTTTCTCCAGAACCTTCTTGCCTCATAGAGTATTTTAAATCAGGTTTGTAGTTTCATGAAATGTAGCTGATCCTATGGAATAATGAATGTATTAGTCGGGGTTATTCATAGAAACAGAATCAATCATATATATGGAGAGGGGTTGGGGGGAGACAGAGAGACAGAGAGAGACAGAGGGAGGGAGGAGGGTGGCAGAGAGGAATTGGCTCATGCAATTGTAGAGGCTGGCAAGTCAAAAATCTGCAGAGTAGTCTAGCAGCCTGGAGGCCCAAGGAAGAGCGGATGTTGCAGCTTGAGCCAAAAGTGAGGCAGAATTCTCTCTTTTTTTGGGGGACTTGAGTCTGCTTTCTCTTAGCAGATTAGATGAGATAATAATCCTATCCACATTATTTATGGAGAGTCATCTGCTTTTGTCAAAGTTTACTGATTTAAATGTTAATTTCATCTACAAAGTATCTTCAAAGCAACATCCAGACTGGTATTTGAACGAATATCTGAGTACTGTGGCCTAGCCAAGTTGACACATAACGTTAATCATCACAATGAATTTACCTTTATTCATAATCTTAATCATGTGATAGCAAATCTTGATTTGCCGTAGACATCATTTTGAGCTTCCTAAATGATCTTAGCATTCTCACCAATTAGTACTACTTAATAGCAGGTGGAAAGTTTCAGTTGTCAGACTCTAAGATCTTTGGGGATGTGGTCAAAATGTAGAAGTCAGATCTACTGATGAGAAAGAAGAATTTGAAATATTTTATTATTTAAATAAATAATAACTGGGGACTTAAAAATGCAGAGCACAATGCCTGCGCTGTAGAGAATGCAGAGTGTATACATTGTGTATTCCCTTCAAGAAGCTTATATTTTAGTTGTTTAAAAAAGATATTCAAATGAAATATTTAATCACACAAAGCAAAAAACAATACTATATTTAGAGAGAGCATTTAAAATTGCATACCAAGTATTATAATACCAAGTTTTAGCCTATTTTCACACTGCTATAAGGATACTACCCAAGACTGAGTAATTCATAAACAAAGGAGGTTTAACTGACTCACAGTTCTGCATGGCTCGGGAGGCCTCGGGAAACTTGCAGTCATGGTGGAAAGGGAAGCAGGCACCTTCTTCACAAGGCGGCAGAAGAGACAGAAGAACAAAGGAGGAACTTCTAAACACTTATAAAACCATCAGATTTCATGAGAACTCACTCACTATCACAAGAACAGTGTGGAGAAACTGCCCCCATGATACAGTCACCTCCCACCAGGTCCCTCCCTTGACACGTGGGGATTATGGGGATCAAAATTTGAGATGATTCCAAGTCTTTGCTGTTGTGAATAGTGCTGCAATAAACATACGTGTGCATGTGTCTTTATAGCAGCGTGATTTATAATCCTTTGGGTATATACCCAGTGATGGGATGGCTAGGTCAAATGGTATTTCTAGTTCTAGATCCTTGAGGAATTGCCACACTGTCTTCCACAATGGTTGAACTAGTTTACAGTCCCACCAACAGTGTAAAAGTGTTCCTATTTCTCCACATCCTCTCCAGCACNTTTATAGCAGCATGATTTATAATCCTTTGGGTATATACCCAGTAATGGGATGGCTAGGTCAAATGGTATTTCTAGTTCTAGATCCTTGAGGAATTGCCACACTGTCTTCCACAATGGTTGAACTAGTTTACAGTCCCACCAACAGTGTAAAAGTGTTCCTATTTCTCCACATCCTCTCCAGCACCTGTTGTTTCCTGACTTTTTAATGATCGCCATTCTAACTGGTGTGAGATGGTATCTCATTGTGGTTTTGATTTGCATTTTTCTGATGGCAAGTGATGATGAGCATTTTTTTCATGTGTCTGTTGGCTGCATAAATGTCTCCTTTTGAGAAGTGTCTGTTCATTTCCTTTGCCCACTTTTTGATGGGATTGTTTGTTTTTTTCTTGTAAATTTGTTTGAGTTCTTTGTAGGTTCTGGATATTAGCCCTTTGTCAGATAAGTAGATTGCCAAAATTTTCTCCCATTCTGTAAGTTGCCTGTTCACTCTGATGATAGTTTCTTTTGCTGTGCAGAAGCTCTTTAGTTTAATTATATCCCATTTGTCAATTTTAGCTTTTGTTGCCATTGTATTTGGTTTGTTAGACATGCAGTCCTTGCCCATGCCTATGTCCTGAATGGTATTGCCTACCCAAATGTCCATCAATGACAGACTGGATTAAGAAAATGTGGCACATACACACCATAGAATACTATGCAGCCATAAAAAAGAATGAGTTCATGTCCTTGGTAAGGACATGGATGCAGCTGGAAACCATCATTCTCAGCAAACTATTGCAAGAACAGAAAACCAAACACCGCATGTTCTAACTCACAGGTGGGAATTGAACAATGAGAACACTTGGACACAGGAAGGGGAACATCACACAACAGGGCCTGTTGTGGGGTGGGGGTAAGTGGGAGGGATAGCATTAGGAGATATACCTAATGTAAATGATGAGTTAATGGGTGCAGCACACCAACATGGCACATGTATACATATGTAAGAAGCCTGCAGGTTGTGCACATGTACCCTAGAACATAAAGTATAATAATAAAAAAAATTGAGATGAGATTTGGGGTGGGAACACAGAACCAAACCATATCAATATTGTTGTAAGATTCATCTTTTTAATGTTCTTAATATAAGCAAGTCTATTTAAAAAAATAGATTGACTGGGGAGAGACAGATGAACCTGTTTCAAAATAATCTATAAGTTCCAGCAACGTGGCATGCTCACCAAAGCCAGTTCAAGGCAGAAATAGATGACAATTTTGTGGTCCATTGATTAAGATTGTTCTAAAGAATGCACTTTTTTTTTTCTAGTAAGAGTCGTATATATGGATACTTTTGAATACTAGGTAGGATTAAAAAACAGTAAATTCAAATCCCATGAGGCACAACTGAAAATCAGCTTTGTTGATTTAGTGTAATATTCAGTTTATAAAACTGAGATGCACGCTGTGAGTATATGGCTACATGTATAATTTTATCAATACTGTCATTCTTGAATGTATCTATCATTGATATGATCACTGTCAGCATGTTTTAGTTGAATTACTAGATTTCAGGTAGTTTTGGAGCTGTGAATCTCTGAAAGCTGCAAAGCTCTGAACTTCTCTGAAAGAAGAGTTCTGAACTTCTCTGAAAGAAAAATGTGTATGTTGAAGCCAGGCGACATACTTTTTTTTACTTGCTAGAACACCCAATAAGATGATGAGTATTAAAATCACGTTTACTGCCTTAACAAGATATAGAATAAAATAATGAAACAATAGTTAAAGTTCAAACAGATTGGTGATACATTTCTACAGTGTTTACTCTGTGAGAAGGGAAGGTAGAGGTCAAGAGAAGAAAGAATGAGTGAAAAAACAAATTTGCACATTTGAGAGTATCTACAGAGATTATATTATTGTGCACTGGTTAATTTCAGGCACCAATTCTATTCTGCATTCCATGATCGTTTGTTAGAATGAAGGACAAAAATAGTTCTTTTCCTCTGCATTTCTATAAAAGGACTGGTTTCATGGCAAAGATTGTGGTGCCAGATAGATACACTGTTTTTAAAGATTTGGAGTGGGGTTTGGAAAAGATTCTTATTTTAAAATGAGCTAAACGTATTAAAATATAGTTGAATTTAATTAGTTTTCTTTGGAGAGGGACTTCAGGTAAGGTCTATTGGCATTTTGTTTCTTTCCAAAGGTGATTTCATAAATTAACTTTGCAGCTAGTTTAATAATCTAAAACCAAAATAGCCTTATTATTCCTTCCCTCCTTAAAATCTTTGGTTATGCACACAACTGAGGGAAGGTATACAGAACGTTTTATGCACTAGGCCTGTACATTTGCTTTTTTCCATATGGATTTTCTAAACTTGCATGATTCTTGTAACATAGCTTATTTTTTCTGGGATTTAATTTAATTTAGTGAGATTTGAAAACTGTGACAAATTCTGCCTGATTGTAGAAATTAGTACAATTGCAATTTTACTATTTAAAATAAAAAACCTTCTAAGAACTGTATTCCCCTGATATGATAGCTCAGCAGTTTAGTTCCTGTGCTCCAAGCTGTGTGTTTGAGGTTGGAGAATATGTATGTTAAAAGACACTTTAAAAGCTGCTACCTAGCAGTCAGTTGTCTCATGGAGGAAACATGCAAGGAAATCTCTTATTTCACGTGAGTTGTGGCATTTTATGCAAGGACATTTTGAAGTAATTTTCTTTATTTAAATTAAAAAATGGAATCTAAGTTCCTTATTTGTTTTGGATAGGAACGTGGTTTAAGCAAAAAACATGACTTTTTTTTTCAGTTTGTATTACTGAAAAGTTTAGGAATCTGTTATCCCTCTCTCTTTCTGCTCTGCCTCCTTCACGTTGACTTCATCCACAGGCTGTGTGTAGAGGCAGGATGGGGACCAGCAACTGCAGGTAGTGCATCCTCTCAGGTTCAAACGCAGCTCACAAAAGAACCTGGCTTCTTCCAGATTCTGAAAATGAGTACTGGGCCTGATTCTCACTGGTATTAGTTGGATCCTGTATTCATCTCTGAACCAATTCCATGGTCAAGAGGATGGGATCCCATGATTGTTTAGTCCTAAGTCATGTATGCATCCCTGGAGCTGGGATTGGCATCAACTCCATCCAAAGCATATGCTTTGAGAATGAGGAAGTAGCGCTTCACTAGAGAAAATTCAGATCGTGGTTACAAGAAAATAGGTAAAAGCAGGCTATGGCAAAAATGATAAATGTCCAAAGTCACTGTGCCATTGACTTGGTGTTTAGGCTATGTATGTTTTTTAGAAAACAAAATAATAATTTTTATTAGTGTAGCGTTGTCCATTAGGAGATGAATTTAGCTGTTGGTAACAGAAATTTCAAATAACATTGGCTTAAACAAGATGGAGGTTTACTTTCTCTGGAGATAGGTAGTCCAAGACAGATGGAGCATAACCAATGTCACATTGGATTGCTGCAACTCCTGCCATCACATTTGCATTCCAGGTTGGAAGGAAGAGAAGCAAATGAATGTCCACTGATTGTCTACTTCCCTTTAGAGGTGTTTTACTGGAAAGTCCTGCTCAACAACTTCCACTTACACTTCATTGGCCAGGTCATGTATACCTGTAAGGAAGTCTGGGAAATGTAGTTATTTAGTTAGGCACAATGCTACCCATAATAATAACAATGGAATAGGTGTTTTATTAGTAAGGAAGAACTAGTGAATGGCTATTAGGTAAGGAGCTAGTTGTCTTCATTACTTGTTAAATTATTAACTAATATGGATGCCATAGGAGGTTTATTTAATAATTCAGTGAATTTTATATATTTAAGATTTAAGACATAAAAGTAGATGGAAATATAAATAGTAAACTAATAACAAACCACAAAATAAGCAGTAAGCTGTGCATTGAATAAGTATCAAAGTAAGAGGTCCAAGGAAAAGTTAAAGATGATTCTGATGTATCTATCTCTTTGATGTTTGGCTATATAGTGATACCCTTTACCAAGATATGGAACATAAGAGGAATATCAGGTTTTCAGGGGAAGTTAAAGAGTTAAGTTTTGGACACTAGAAACTATAAATGCTGGCATCAAATGACATTCGGGTGATGTCAATTGTTCACCAACTAAGCAGCTGCACATTTTGATATCTATTGTGCATTTTTTGGCAAAGAATGAACTGGCTGTTTTAGAAATTCTCTGCTTCCCCTAGTCCCTCTCTTTTAAACCTTGTGATCAAAGTTATTGAAATATCAGGAGACAAGTCTAACGGACCCTAAGTTTCAACTCCACAGCTCAGAACAAGAGAAGTCTTCGTGTAGTCAAGCACAGGTTGGGTGTTTTGAGGATATGAAGTTCCACTCTCTTAGGTTTGGTATAGTTCTTTGCAGGGTCAGGAAATGGGAGAGGTAAATGGATTGACAAAAGTGAATGAGATATGCAAAAGTTAACTGATTACATCACATATTATTCATAGGGAGCAAGTAAGACTTTTTTTTTAGGCTACTGGAGAACTATTTAAAACTGAAATATTATGTTGTAGGAGAAATATACCCAAAGGGGCTTTTGACCCTACTTAAGTGCTTGATGAATACATTATGAAATAACCTTGTCTTCTGTCACTTTAATAACCGAGTTATAGCTGTTATTTGCTTTGAACTTTATTCATTTCACCATTTATTGAGTGAGCTTTTCTGCTTTTTCATTATCCTAGGTACTGGAAATACAGATATTAATAAGAGAAAATGCCTTGAAGGTGTGCTGTGTTATCATTACCCATTTATCAGTCCCTGCTTTTTCATGTCACAATAGGCTAAATTCCAAAGATGAGACAGGCCACAGAGTTTAGTAGACATTTTTGTATGGTTGCTCTAATTACACATACTATACATTTACCTTTTTCCGTATGGCTTTTCCCAACTTTGCATAATTCTTGGACCATGGCTTAATTTTATGGTATTAAATTTAATTTAGAGGGATTTGAAAACTGTGACAAATTTGTCTGATTCTAGAAATTAGCACAGTTTAAATTTTATTATTTTAAATTCAAAAAACCTTCTAGAGAACTGTATTTCCCTGATATGGTAGCTCGGCAGTTTAACTCCTATATTCCAGGCTCTGTGAATAGGCTACAGCCAATTTGAAAAATAAATAAGTATTAAGTACATTAGTGGGAGCTACTGTCACTCAAGGTCAAGATTAATTGTTACTAGAATGAATAAATAATTCTTGTGTTTATTCTTATGTAATATCATATTTGGCTCCTATCAGGTTTTTAGAAGTAGTTGATCAAATGGTTCTTTCAGGTCTAGAACACGACGGATCCAGCTTTGGGTAATCGACCCAGCCAGAGAAAGGGAGACAAAAGTTACTATGTTCAAGGAGTAAGTAGCTTCTCTAAGTACTCTTTCAACTTGCACACACAATGAGTGATGGCAATGCTTTACTGTTGTGAGAGTTGTTTGGGTGATGTCGTTTGTATGCCAGTCATGCAGCTGTGCATTTGAAACCTATTGTCCTTTCTTGGCAGAAAGGACAGAAATAGGAGCAGTTATGCTTTGGAAGGGACTTTTGTGTTTAATTTAAACCATTTTACCTATCAAAGTAGAGGATTCCCTTATGTCTTATCTCCACTAATTCTATTGTCTTATTTTCTGTTTATTTTCATCCACCCTTATGGCAAATACAAAGCTGAAATAATCTCATCCCTCGAATTGGCTCTTCTGTCTGCAAACCTTCTCTTGATGAATTGTGCCACCTTTTCCCCAACTCTTTAAGCTAGATCTGCAAAATCATCCAGGATTACATTTTCCTTATCAGTCACCAAGTCCTGCTACTATTCTGCTAATACTGCAATAGCAGTGTTCTTTCTCCTTGTGTCTGTTGCTTTTATCTGTGATCAAGCTCTTATCATCTCTCTCTTGGACTTTTGTAATATCCTCTTAAGACTCTCGGTCTCCACTAGTGCCCCCACAATAACTGCCAGTGTAATCTATCAAAAATAAATCTGGATTATATTACTCCTCTTAGAGTCCTTCAGTGACTTCACATTGCTTATGAGTCAGGATCAGACCTAAGTTTCAGCAGTATGATTTATATCACAATACTTACAAAGAGACACATAATGATTCAAGCAAGAGTATTGTGGTTATTTCATTTCTACCTCTTATTTCAAATGCCTAAACCATGATAATTGCGTATTCTTTATATTAAGAATTACATTCTTTGCATAAGAACACAGGTGCCCACTCTCCGTAGAACTGCCTATTGCATCCTCCTTCCTCTCAAGAGGTATCAGACTTGCTGTTTATCATTCCTATATATTTCTTTACATGCTTATTTCATAATTATTTCATAATTTACAAGAAATATATATTATTTTGTATAATTTTAAACTATGTAAATGATATACTTATGTATTCATCAGCTGTTTTGAATCTTCATTTGTGATTCAGCATGTATCTCTGATGTATAGTATTTTCATTGTATGAGTATATTGCAATGTCTTCACTCCCTTGTTGATATTGATTTGCATTCCTCCTTTCCCTTCCCTCTACAATTTTTTGACTCTCCATAGAGGGTGTATTATTAATCTTTGTGGTTGTTGTTAATCCTCATAAGTTTATTTTGGTGGATTGCGTTTCTACAAAATGAGTGTGTTGGTTAGTGAGCATTGGTAGCTGGTTTGGAGTCGAACAAGGGGTGTAAACTGTCTCTCTAGATTAGCAAACCTCATCTCACTTACCAGGGCTGTTGGCAGTAGCAAGTGAGATCATTTGTAGCAAATTTCTTCTTTTCTAGATGCTCTCCAAAGCAGATTATGAAAAAAAAAGTGAGAGTCCTGCTGGACAAATGCTTTCTCCTCCAGTCATTACTTGGCCAGGTGATTTCTAAGTCACCCACACCGTTCTACTTCAAAAGACCAATAGGAGGGAATAGACTCCAGCAGCGGTGTTCTCCCACTTTCCAGGATCTGTCCTGGTTACCAGCTGTTGGCCTTCTACTGCAGTGATTCTCAGAGCTTTAGCCTTCATCAGATTCACTTGGAGGGCTTGTTAATTGATGGGCCTCACCTCTAGATTTCTGATTCAGAAATTCTGGGGTTGGGCCTGAGAATATGCATTTCTAAGAAGTTCACAGATGATACTGATGCTCAAATTTAGCATTTCCCAACCTATTTTATTTTTTGACTCATGGAACCCTTTAGACATTAATATATAATTTCACAATCACCTACATGATTTTTTCAATCATGTTATAATTTTCTAATTTTTATATGTTTTAAAGAAGGGCTTTAAGTTAAAAAAATTGTATCTGTATAATGATAAACATTGTGGTCATCCAGAGCCTTGCTACTCAAAGTGTGGTCTGTGGACCAGCATACCTAGGAACTTGTCAGAAATGCAGACTTTCAGGCTCTACCTCAGACCTAACGAGTCAGAATCTGAACTTTAACAGTAGTCCCAGGTGTGCACATTACAATTTAAGAGGCACTAATCTAGAACTGACATTAAATCCAGTCTGAATAATATTCAAAACAAATAAGCATTTTAATTTTGATGTTTAAAAGTGGCATGTTTCATTCACTTTTATTCTCTTTCATGTAAGAAAAGCATGATTTTGACAATAAAATATATCAAATTTGGTTTGGGAGCCAAGTGCTGAAATTTAATGAAATTAATGATAATACAAAATGGACAAAACTTTATTCATGACCTGATATTTGGAAATACTATTTTTTGCATCATGTAAAATCAACTGCCTTATTTTATAAATTTTAGGAAGTAATAGATTTCTGACTCTTAATTGTAATGACCTCTCTGTAAATAATGTTAATGTGTGTGGAGAGTGTTTTGCCTCAAAGTAAAAGCTTACTTGGATATATTTTTTTTGTTACATTTGTTATTTTCTATTTTTTTGAATAGTAGAAATATCTTTCATCAGATAATTACAATTTAGGGATCTGAAGAAGATTATCTTGAGACATATTTGCAAAATTGTTACTTTAACATTTTCTTATAACTTATTTTTCAGTATTGTTCATTATACCTCTTTTCTTTGAACAGTTACCCAGGAGGATAATAACCTATCTTTTAGGGTTTTGAAGGTCAGAGTTTTATATTTAAAAATCTCAAAAAGTACCTGGCACATAGGATGTTTACATAAATGATGATATCAACCCCATCATTTTCTTCCTCTTTGTCATCTTCTTCCTCCGCCTCATTATCATTGTTACAATCCATAGCAAGCTCAGGATAGAGTTTAATTATCTGCTGTGTGAAGCCAGGGGTAGACTGGACTCAATGTCTTGTCTGCTCAGGCTGCTATGATAAAGTATAATAGACTATGTGGCTTAAACAATAGATATTTACTTCTCACAGTTCTGTAGGCTAAGAAGTCTAAGATAAAAAAGGTTCAAGACAATTAGGTTCCTGGTGAGGGCCATCTTCCTGGATTTCAGAGGACTGCCTTCTCACTATGTCCTTGGGCTCCAGGTTTTAATGTAGGGGATCCAATCAAACAAAATCAAGCATCTTTGCAAAATCTTCAATATGTTATATTTAAAGGCTGAATTTTGAAGGTAGCACAAAAAATGGGAAGTAATATGGGTTTCCTTCCTATACTTCTTCTGATAGGTAGAAGACACAAACCACTTCAGCCTATTAGATGTGTGACTTTGTGCAAGTTTCTTAACCTTGGAGCCTACATTTTCCCATATATAAAATGGGAATAAAAGGTACTGGGTATTTGTTGGGTGGACTAAATAAAGTTGTGTGAAAGTAGATGCTGGTTTGTACTGGTTCTTTTCTCCTTCCTCTTGTCACCACAAAACTGCTCTTATTATGTTTTTATTTAATATTATTTTATGTATTTTAACTTAACCCTATTTTGGATCCTCTTGACTTTTGTTTGATCGTTTTAGTCATCTTTGGGCGAGCTAAAAATTAATGTACAAAGAGCTCATATATTTACTGGGGTACGGATTGTGGGGTTGCTGGAGAAGGTCTGAGTTTCTTTTGTGTTTCCTTCTTTTACATAAAGGAAGTTTTGTCTTCATCTTTTGCCATAAAGTGTATCAGCAATGTTATCTTTATTGGTTGCCATTACATTCATTTACAATGAAAATACAAGCAAAGTGTACTGTTGGCTATGTTGAGATGTAGCCAGATCAAATTAGTTCATTCATTATTGCATTCCTCTGTGTGCCTGAATAAAATCATCACAATAATGACCCCGCCCATTTTGTGTCCTTCAAAACTGTTCTCATTTTTTAAGGCACAATTCAAGATGTGGTTTACTTTGTTAAGTTATGCCCCATACTCCCTTAAAGGAATCACTTCTCTGCATTCTGTCAGCATGTGACCTCTACCCTGCCTGGCACTTTTCACTGTCTCATATTAAAAGCAGTACTTCAGGCATTGGGTTGAAGGTTGTTTGGGTTTCTAAATAAGACATTCTGGCATTGACATTAGAAGGCTCTTCATTTTAATCTCTGTGTTGAAATTTTCTTTGTAAAGATACACAAAATAATTTATCCTTTCAAAGCTCAACTTATCTGTAAGGTGGGGATAAAAGCTTCTACCTTACAGGTTTTTTGAAAGATTAAATGGTATAATATAAATGCCTAAGATAGTAAGTGTTCAATAAATGGTAGTGAATATTGTTATTGCTGTTATTGTTTGTGTATAGTATATTATTTGTTGAATATACATGTGACACGTGACTTAATAAAACTTCTTCCCCTAGACTATGCATTCTTTCAGGATAGGAAACCATCACTTGGCATTTTGCATAAGGTTTAATAAACTGATTCACAATTATTTGTTGATTGAACACATTAACTTTCACCTTACTTGACTTTTAAAAAGAATAGTCTTGGCATACATGAAAAAAATTTCAAAAAAGTTGTTTTCTAAATGACCTTGTTTTAAAATCACTGCAGGTACCTTGTTATCCCATAACTTTGATATCCTGAAATCTGAGGATTCTACCAAGATAATATGATAAGAACTTTCAGTGATTTGGGGCCATATCCTACTTAGGCTAATGTGGAATTTCCAGATTTCCTGAGAGCTTGGTACAGCAGCACGCACTGCTTGCTAATCAGCACAGGCAATAATGCCATCTCTGCCTCAAGAAGGAGGTAGGGAAATTGACTTAACTATGTTACAAAGTATGGAGGTGTTTTACATCATTACTGTTAATTTTTTTAAAGTACTAAAAATTAATCGGGAACTTTTTAAAGTACCAGAATTTATAATTTTAGCTTGGTGTGGGGCGGGGTGGTATTTGTGTTGTCTGGTATAGATTTTGTTATTTCAGTGTTATCTGATTATTTTACATTTTTTAAAAGTTATTCAGGGACCCTGTCCCCTGGATTTGAATACGGAATTACCTTATCAAAGCACGATGAAAAGGAAAGTCAGAAAGAAGAAAAAGAAGGGAACCATTACAGCAAATGTTGCCGGGACAAAGTTTGAAATTGGTAGGTTTGCTTAGAATCAATCATGGGATTCTCATAATTGCTGGAAAACTGATTTGGTGTTAAAACAATGTAGAAATCCAGAGGGATAACTATCTTTTATATAATGGATTTTAAACGCCTTCTATAAAATTTCTAACATGTTAGAAGGATTCTTTTTCTGTGCGGTAGAGGATGATATCCTTAGAAAGATCCGAATTGATTTCTAAAATTTCAGTTCAAACACTAATATGATTAGACAGCTTAGCTGAAAAAAGGGACTTGGCATTGTATTTTTTTTTTGAAGTTTAATTTTGTCAGCTCTCCAAGCTTTGAATTTCATAATAAAATAGGTTTATATATGACTGACCTGACAAATTTGAATTTATGAATGCAAAGAAAAAATGGATCTTTCCAATATTCATATGTAACCTGAATGTTCCCGGCCTCATGGGTTTGTGTATATGTAAATACCCACATTTAAGTAACACATTACATTCTTTCTTCTTTTTTTTTGAGACGGAGTCGCTGTAGCCCAGGCTGGAGTGCAGTGGCACGATCTCACCTCACTGCAAGCTCAGTCTCCCAGGTTTATGCCATTCTCCTGCCTCAGCCTCCCCAGTAGCTGGGACTACAGGCGCCCGCCACCACACTTGGCTAATTTTTTTATATTTTTAGTGGAGACGGGGGTTTCACCATGTTAGCCAGGATGGTCTCGATCTCCTGATCTCATGATCTGCCCGCCTCGGCCTCCCAAAGTTCTGGGATTACAGGCGTGAGCCACTGCACCCAGCCTATGTTCCTTCTAAACCTAACTGCCAGGAGTTCCGTTTATATCACCAAGGTCTTCCCAGGTATCTTTGAGATGGTGCAGGCAGTGTCTCTCATATACTCAGGAACAGGTGTGCTCCTGACATGCTCTTCTGAATTTATTATTGTTTTTGCTTGTGAGCCAGGTAAGGAAGTCTCCTAGTCTGTGTTGCTATTGCCCTTGCTCTCTACATGAGCTGTAGGTGGCACAGCAGCTGCTGAGTCCTCAGGATGCCAAAGCTGCATGGTGGTCTGTGACAGAGAGGAATGTTCCTTTCCCCAACTCTTGTGATTGTACACTGTCACCTGGGACTACACCATTCTGTTAAGACTCAGGATTCTGTTGGAAACCACAAATTACCCAAAGTCTTCTACTTATCTTTATTCCACACTTGAAATTCAATGGAAGAAAAATGCCAATATGTTAATTGTAAAATCTAGATCGGAGAGGAACACATGAATAGTTTGTACTAAAAAGGAAATGTTCCTCTGAGCATAAACGTTTTCAGTAGGATTAGAGGGTTGGGAGCAGTGGAGAACCAAATCCAGATCTCTCCTGTGAATATTGCTTTATTATTTCATGTCCTAAGTAAACACAGATGAGTTGATTTTAAGCTCTAAAAATAATTTGAACTAGGGAGGTGGAAAGTATGGCATAGGTTTGATGATCAGGGGATATTTTTACCTTTGCTCTTTTGTACCTAACCTAAGGTCGTAAAAAAGCTATAAAAAGTACATTTTCCTGAGTAGAGGTATTGTCTCAGCTGTGTGTGTTTTCCTTGTGCCATAAATAATCACTAAACCCTTTGGCAGTTTTGTGTACCTATTAAACCTGAGAAGATCAAAAGGAATGATTTTGTGTGCAACCGAAAAACAGTTCTCAGTTAGTACTGAGTGTAATTTGGCCCTAGATAAAACTGTTGTAACTAAAAATGAGGTTATGCTGTAACTAATATTTTCAAATGAAATACTGTGAACTAAAATTTATATAGAAAATGTCTTTGCAATGAATATATTTCAGAAGTATTTTAATTTTGGTTTAACTTAACTGTTTACTTGCAGTTCGTTTAGTAATAGATGAAATGGGATTTATGAAAACTCCAGATGAGGATGAAACAAGTAATCTTATATGGTGTGATTCTGCTGTTCAGCAGGAGAAAATATCAGAGCTGCAAAATTATCAGGTAGGAAATTAATCATGACCAGTTAGTCGTATGAGGAAAGTTATATGGATTCCACCATAATTGTTTTTAGATAGGTTCTTAATCTGTGACCTTATTAAATTTCAATTCTAACTCACCTGAATAGCCTGTTTTGTTTCTATCCAGTTGTATTGACACTTTGCATGAAGCCTGCATCTTTTGCAGACTTAAGTTTTAACCTCTTTCTATCTTTAGGGAAGAATCAATAGAGAAAACCTCTTCTGGCTGGGCGTGGTGGCTGACGCCTGTAATCCCAGCACTTTGGGAGGCCAAGGCGGGTGGATCACGAGGTCAAGAGATCAAGACCTTCCTGGCCACCATAGTGAAACCCCGTCTCTACTAAAAATAGAAAAATTAGCTGGGCGTGGTGGCACCACCTGTAGTCCCAGCTACTCAGGAGGCTGAAGCAGGAGAATCGCTCAAACCCGGGAGGTGGAGGCTGCAGTGAGCTGAGATGGGGCCACTGCACTACAGCCTGGTGAACAGAGCAAGACTCCATCTCAAAAAACAAGCAATAACAACCAAAAAAATACCCTTTTCCTAAGATGGTACTTTACATTGCACTTAAAGTTGTAGAATAGATTGCATAGGGAGACCAGAATGCAGAAATACCTTGTGAGGTCAGCTATATGTAATCTGGTTTCATTCTTTTATTTTTAGAACATAATACAAACTTATGTTCAGAAGAAAATAGACCTCAAACTAAAAAGCTGAATGTAAGGATTCTAGAGAATTGACAGTTTGTATAGACTTTCTTCATTTATTAGTTTAGAATGTAATATAAAATTGACTGTAGTGAGCAAATAAGTCATTTTTACCAGTGCTTATGTCTGTGAATATGGTGAATCTAGAATAACAAAAGTAATTTGGATATTATCACTCTTCAACCTAGAAAATTATAATTTTACTATCTATGTAAATATTCTTTTGTGATTTCTTTAACATTTTGTAGTTTTATTCTCTGATTACCGTACTCTTTAATTCTACAAATTCACTATAGGTCATTTAATGTTAAATCTTTTAGATTAATAATTGGCAGTTTATTAAAATAAAACTCAAAGGATGGATATTGCATTGTCATATACATGAATATAATTAATTTGCTGAGAATATTAATGTTTACCTTTTTATTTTCCAGAGGATCAACCATTTTCCAGGAATGGGGGAGATCTGTAGGAAGGATTTCTTAGCAAGAAATATGACCAAGTAATCTTTATTTTCTTGTAATGGAGAAGACCTGTTCAAAATTTATAATATGAATACTGTAGTGGTATCTTTCTCAAGGTTACATTGATTTGAAATGATAGAATTTTATTAGAATTAGAATTTTAGAGCTAGACAGGTCTTAGAATGTCTCTGGTTCTAGTCTTCCACTTTACAGAGGAGGTAAATGAGGGTCAGATAAATGAATATCTTGCACAAACTCAAGCAAATTGTTAATAGCAGAGGTGGGTAAGAATCAGTCTCCAGAATCTCAGGCCTCTTTACTGCAACGTGCTGCCTCTTTAGTAACAGAGTTTTTCGTTTAAATGTAAGAGTTATCTGTATATGTCATCTAAGAGATACTTGTTTATTTTCAGTTAAATTTTGCAGGAACTAATTCGTTGCCTTATATGCCGTGTGTGTGTGTGTATGTGTGTATGTGTTTCTGTGTGTTTTCATATTGGTGATTGAGCATTTACTATGTGCCAGGGATTGTACTGGGTACATATATGCACACACTTACTCAAAGACACATGTATATATGCTCACCCAGGGATATACATGCACAGATATTTATCTCTGCAACCAATATTTAGAAGAGCAATCTACTTTCATGAAAAAGCTGATAATAAGTACCCCAGTCTTTTAATAAACTGAAAAATTTTTATGCAGTTTATATTCCTGTTGGCTAGGGTTTTTTGCCTTTTTTTTAAGTTTAAGAAAGTTGAGTGATAAACTGAGAATTTTTTTTAAAAGAAGATTATTCACAGAGATTTAGTAAACTTTCTGACTCTAAAAAATGGTAGTATAAAAGGTAATCAAAAACTGTTCCCTATGGTGACCCAGAGACTCAAAATTATTTGTAAAGAAGCAATATAAATAGTATTTGCCTGAACAATTCCCTACTCCCTACTCCCATCCCTGAGGCACAGTTACTGACTCCTTCTACATGTTACCTTGCCTTATATGCCTTTAGTGTACCTATCACACTGTTTAATATTAATAGCCTATCTATATATTCCTTGGGAGCAGAGATGATACTCATTTATCTTACTATCCCCAGTACCTAGCAAATAGTGTGTACTCTAAAAAAAAGTTTGATGTACTAATATGTAAATTAGTACATATTAGGGCAAGTTTTTTTTTTTTTTTTTTCCCACTGATGTATCCATGGTTCAGAATAGTGTCTAACACTTAATAGGTGCTCAATAGACATTTGTTGAATGAATGAATCAATGAATAAGTAAATGAAGGAATGGAGAAAATTTAAATCTTTGTGGCAAATGTCAGTAGCCCAGAGAAAGAAAATATATGCAAGTTTGAATAGAAATTATTTTTCCTATTATCTCTGATTTACAGAATGATCAAGTCTCGGCCTCTGGATTATACCTTCATTCCTCGAACATGGATCTTCCCTGCTGAATATACTCAATTCCAAAATTATGTGAAAGAATTGAAGAAAAAACGGAAGCAGAAAACTTTTATAGTGAAGCCAGCCAATGGTGCAATGGGTCATGGGTAGGTTTGCTTTTATTTGGAATATATAAAAATAAAAAAAATTTGGGAATAGGGAGAATAAATGTGCATAATTACTCATGGTTGAGTACCAACATGAAAAAATAATGAAATAAGTTTCTAACTATTGCATTTTTGGAACCAAATATTTAATGATCTCTAGTCTTTTAAACTCTCCCACAGGCTTCAGTAATTCAATTAAAAAATTTAATCAACAGGTTGTGAGGCTTTAATAGGAGATAACAAAATATAAGGGGAAAAAGCTATTTTGTGTTTTTTTCTAAAACATAAAACTCACATTTATAATAATTTCAATAGGCTTGGAGAGTAAAATCAGTTGCTACAGTAGAGCTACAACTGACTTGGAGAAAGAAATGAAAAGGGAGTTATTCTTTTCATAGCTAGAAATCTTGAAGGAAAATATGTATCTTCTTTGCTTTTGAATAAGTTTTTTCTTTATGTAGCCATGGTAATTGGATTAAAAATGAGTGGAACACATTTTAAACTGAAGTTCCAAGAACTAGACATGTTAACTGAGAATAGAATGTGCAAGTAATATTCTTGTTTCCTTTTGCTTATGTTAGTTTTCTGCAATGTACTTTTTCGAAGAAAATGTGGCTGAGGCTGCTTTTAATAAAATACACTTGGCAGGGCACGGTGGCTTATGCCTGTAATCCCAGTACTTTGGGAGGCCGAGGCAGGTGGATCATGAGGTCAGGAGACTGAGATCATACTGGCTGGTGAAATCCCGTCTCTACTAAAAATACAAAAAATTAGCCAGGTGTGGTGGCGGTGGGAGAATGGTGTGAACCTGGGAGGCAGAGCTTGCAGTGAGCCAAGATCGCGCTCCAGGTTACTGCACTCCAGCCTGGGCGACAGTGCGGAATTCTGTCAAAAAAAATAAAAAAAATAAAAAAAATGCACTTGAGTCATTTTAATTTAAAATGCTATAGGAAAAAAGATATTTGAAAATATAGCTACCAGGTAAATTATTGTTCAAAATTTTCTTTTAACTTTTAATCATAACTTAATAATCCAATCATAAATTACTTGCAAATGTGCTTTGGTAATTTTTAACTAATAGTATTAATGGGAATTTTATACCAATTGCTTAATGCTGAGTTGGCTGTCTCTGTTAGCATTAAAGGAATGTTTCTGGTGGTAAAGAATTGATTTTTCACATTTTTCTCTATTTTAGTGTTAAAAATTTAATATTAAAATATCTATATTTATATACTTATATTTGATATTAAAACATAAATAATAATCTTTTAATTTATTTTGATGGCAATATAAACAAATAGCTGGAAAAGCAGATAACTGAAAGGGCATTATGTGTTCCCAGGGTTTATCTCATGTAATGCAGTAGTACCTAGGTAAAGAACACCCCTCTCATCTATTGAATTGTATCTGTTTCCTTGCTAATCTTCTGTCTAGTTATTTTGTCCATTATTGAAAGTGGAGTATTGAAGAATCCAGCTGATATTGGTGAAGTATTTCTCCCTTCAGTTCTACCAGTGTTTGCTTCATGTATTTTGGAGCTCTGTTATTAGGCACGTAAATGTTTCTAATTGTTACATATTCTTGAGGAATTGACTTTTAAAAAATCAGTATATAATGTGATTCTTTGTCTCTTATAACAGTTTTGCCACTCCAGGTTACTGTTTTATTGCAATATCTTTTCCATCCTTTCACTTTCAATCTATTTGAGTCTTTGACTTTAAAGGGTGTCTCTTGTAGACAGCATATTGGTGGACCATGTTTTTTAAAAATTCATTCTACCAAGCTCTGCCTTTTATTGGAGAGTTAATCTATTTACATTTAATGTAATTACTGAAAAAGAAATATTTACTTAGGCCATTTTGCCACTTGATTTATGTATCTTGTAGTTTTTGTTCCTCAATTTCTCTGTATTGTCCTGTTTTGTGTTAAGTAGATATTTTCTTCTGTACCATTTTAATTCCCTTGTCATTTCTTTTACTATGTATTGTTGAGTTTTAAAAAATGATTACCCTGGAATTACCATTATCATCTTAATTTATAACAGTCCAGTCTATATTAATACCAACTTAGTTTCAGTAGTGTATAAAAACTTTGTTCCTGTATAGATTTACTCCCTTTATGTTGTTATTGTCACAAATTATATCTCTGCACCTTCTGTGTCCATTGGCATAGATTTATAACTATTGTTTTAAGCAGTTGTCTTTTAATTCATTAGGAAAAATGAGGAGTTAAAAACCAAAACTACAATAAGAGAGACTTTTTTGTTTTTTGATATGGAGTCTCACTCTGTCACTCAGTCACCCAGGCTGGAGTGCAGTGGTGTGATCTTGGCTCACTGCAACCTCTGCCTCCCAGGTTCAAGTGATTCTCCTTCCCCAGCCTCTTGAGCAGCTGGGATTACAGATGTATGCCACCATGGCTGGCAAATTTTTGTATTTTTAGTGGAGATGGGGTTTCTCCATGTTGGCCAGGCTGGTCTCGAACTCCTGACCTCAGGTGATCTACGTGCGTCAGCCTCCCAAAGTGCGAGGATTACAGGTGTGAGCCACCATGCCCAGCCAGAACTTTTGTATTTACCTGAGTAGTCACCTTTCTGGTGTTCTTTGACAATTTGATTATAGTATATCTTGATATGGATCTCTTTGAGTTTATCCTACTTGGAGGTAATTGAGCTTTTTGGATGTGTAGATTAATGTTTTTATCAAATTGGGAAGTTTTTTGCCAGTATTTCTTCAAATATTCTTTGAATTTTTTTTCTTTGTCTTTTCTCCTTCTGATACTCCTATTGTGTGTGTTGCTGTGCTTGATGGTATTTCACAGATTTTGTAGGCTCTCTTCATTTTTCTTCTTTTTTCTTTCTGTTCCTCAGACTAGATAATGTCAGTTGGCTTATCCTCAAGTTTTCTGATTCTCTTTATGCCTTGTCAAGTATACTGTTTATCTCCTTTAGTGAATTTCTTTATCTCAGTTATTATACTTCTCAACTCTAAAATTTCTGTTTAGTTCCTTTATTTTTCCTTAATTTTTTATCACTACTAATATTCCCTATTTAGTGAGACACTGTTCTCATAGTTTATTTCAGTTCTTCATACATAGTTTCTGTTAGCTCTTTGAATAAATTTTAAATGGTTGATTATCCAGTAAGCCCAATGTCTGGGCTTCCTCGTGACAGTTTCTATTCATTGATAGTTTCCCTGTATATGGGCCATACTTTCTTTTTCCTTTGCATGCCTCATAATATTTTGTTGAAAACTGAACATTTTGAGTATTATACTATAGCAATTCTAGAAATCAGACTCTCCCCTTCTGCGTAATTTGTTGTTGCAGCTCATTGTAGTAGTTGTAGTCTGTGTTCTTTGCTGTGTATGGCCACTGAAGTTCCTGTTCTGTTAGCTCAGTGGTCAGCTAATAATTGGACAGAGATTTCCTTAAACAGAGCAAAACAAACAACAAAAAAGCCCTCAATTTTTGTAGATGACTGTGTGTGTGATTGCTGGGACGTGCCTTCAGCACGCAAACAAATAATTTACAACTCTGCCTTAGCCTTAATTTCCTGCTTGTACAGAGTCTGATGGTTAGCCAGAAGGGACAGCTTAGGGCCTTCTCGGGTCTTTCTTGAGCATGCTGCTAACCTTGGGCATGTAACTGGTCATCTAGATTCCCAAGAATATGTCAGAGCTTTTCAAAGTTTCAAAGATGCTCATTGCTCAGCCCTTCCTCCCAGTCTTTTTAATTGGTCTATTGTCTGCCCACCTGCTGCCCTCGACAACGTAAACAGTAAATGTTTCCAACAATTGTCTCTGAAAGTAGTTGCCTCAGCACTGGTAAAGTTCCAAGTTAGGCAAGATGAAAGCAAGCCCTTTGAGGTCCTCCAGGAAGCCACCAGACAGGTCAAAACAACCAACCATAAGAATAGCCCATTCTACCCAGTCCAGAACCAGTACTGGTATTGAAAATGAGGCTGTTCAAGGCTGCCGCTGAGCTGTGAGTGGATGATGGGACTAGATTAAGTTAAAGTGTTACAAAGCTCTTTGGCACAGATCCAGCTGTTTTTTCTTAGTTAAGTATTCCATTTGCTGCAAGCCTTTGCTTAGTTTGTGGGGTTACAAAAAGTTGATTCCTATGATTTCTTTTGCTCTTCATTGCTTTTGTGGAGGGACAGACTTTTGGAGTCCCTTACTCCACTATTTTCCACTTGAGTATATCTGTAACTTTTTAAACATCTTGCTCTATGTCAAATCATTCTTTTAATTTTTTTCTTTAAACATAGGATTTCTTTGATAAGAAATGGTGACAAACTCCCATCTCAGGATCATTTGATTGTTCAAGAATACATTGAAAAGCCTTTCCTAATGGAAGGTTACAAGTTTGACTTACGAATTTATATTCTGGTTACATCGTGTGATCCACTAAAAATATTTCTCTATCATGATGGACTTGTGCGAATGGGTACAGAGAAGTACATTCCACCTAATGAGTCCAATTTGGTAAGTGATACCAGACAGAACTTATGTTTTCATTCAACATTTTTCCTATAAAATATGTTACTTTACCCTTTCTCTGCACTTGTAAAGGGAAATGCTTAGAGCTTTCGTAATAGATTAATAAACTCCCTTTCTCAAATTGGCCTAGAATAAATGGATGTTCAACATATACTTTTTAAAGCTTTCATTAGGCATATAGATTGTATGAATGAAAGTTCCTCCTCTCGGGTTTTGTGGTCTAGAAGAATTGTGTGCATAAGTAAGATTGCTTTTAACTTACAAGCAGCTTTGTGGACATTAGAAAATAAAGGTATCTGCTAATTGAAGGCTAACTGGGAAAAAGTACCCTCTCTGTGCTGTGTACCTTGTGCTGTGAGCACAAGGCTGGATTTCAAAGCAAACATCTGTGTGCAGTGGCCCTGTATAGAAATGACTATATTATAAATGATACTAATATGCAATGATTCTTGATTCAGTATAATAATGATACTAGTATGCAGTGGAGAAGTACAGATTAAGTGTTTTGGAGCTGTGTTGGGGCAGTTTGTGTTCAGCTTCTCATGGAGGAGGTGGCATTTGAGCAGGCTTTGTGTAACACGTAGGGTGTGAACATGTTGAACGTGGGAGAAAGTATATGAAATGGAAAAGCGAAAGTTATCAGAAAGTAGTTATTAATTTCTGTTGCAATAAAAGAGAAGTAAGGCTGTCAACTTACATTGACTAATGTGAGGTTGAGACAAATGAGCAGTTTCAGTGTGCATTTTGAAGCCTGTTAAATGGAGCTTTGTGTAGATATTTTTCAATTAAGACTTTTTTTGTGCAGCCCTAACATATTTATAAAAGTTATAACTATAATTTATCATGAAGATAACAACTGTAATTTGTAGCTTATAAAAGTTAAATTATAATTTATTATGCATACTTAAACTTTAGTTAACCTCTAAACCTATTTTTGGATGTAACTAACTATAGTTAAAATTACAATTAATTGTTTTCCAACTTGTCAAAGACCTGGTTACTGTTCTCCCCTAATATTATGCACACAATTAACTCCATTAAATGTGGTCATTTTTTCAACATTAAATAATGGCTGATCATAAATGGTACTATGTTCAGTAAAATGAAAAATGTTGTAAACCTGGCAAAGGAAGAATAAGGAAACTGTCAAACCTTTCATAGGAAAAGAAGTTAAAAGAAAGAAACATTATTAAAGGTTATAAGGTCTAGATAAAGCCAATCACCAAGTAATGTTTGAACTCTACCACATTTTGGGCATTGTGCTAGTTCTTAAAAATACAGTGACCAGACAGATACAGTGCTTGACCTCACAGAAGCAACAGTTTAGTGGGGAGGCAGAAAATAAAATAAGCAATTATAATATCTGATGGTAAGTGTGATGGTGTAAGAAACTGAAGGTGCTATGGCAGTGCATAGCAGGGGCACATAACCCAGTTGGAAATAAAGGTTAGAGAGGGAGTGTTTTATAAATTGAAATCTGAATAATGAGGAGTTAGCCAGGTTCGGGTGCAGTGTAGGGTTGGATGGAGCTCCAGGCAAAAGAATGGCTCAGAGGTAAGACAGAGTATGACATGTCTGGAGAAAGCAGACAAGGTCAGTTTGGCTAAAGTATAGAATAAGGAGTGACTGTTCAGAGATGAGGATGGTGAGTCCTAGAAGCCAGATCCCTTAAGGCTTTGTAGGCCTTGTCTAGGATTTTAGAATTTATCTTAAGATAAAAGGAAGGATTGAAAGGTTTTACACAAACAAAAGAAGGAATGTCCCCTGGTCTGGAATGTGAGATGGGGGTGGAGATGGATGGAAATGATTAGAGTCAGAGAGACAAGAAGTTACATATATTTTGAATAACATGTAAAGTATTCTAGTCTGACCACATATGGAAGGAAAAAGGACTTAAATTGAAATAGTAGCAGTGGGTCTGGACCAAGAATAAGAGCATGGATTTGAGATACATTTAAGATAACATGGATAACGTTGATATAATATGGTCACAGGTTGGATTTGTGGAATGAGAGAAAGGGAAAGAGAAATCAAGAATAAAACTCAGATTTCTGACATCTGATGGATGGTGTATTAGGGAATGGTGATAAGGGAATACAGTAACTATTAAAGGTTTTGTGGAAAGTGGATGTATTCAGTTTAAAGGCCTGTGTGACCTCCAAATGGATCTGTTCTGTAGGCATTTGATTATACAGTATAAGTTTGAAGTTCGAAAGACATTTCTGAACTACAAACATAATTTGAGACTTGTCAATACATAGATTATACTTTAAATAATTGGCATAGGTAAGAGTGGATTATATATATGTAAGGTGGGAGTGATCTTTTGATAGTATTGGAAAGAATAAGACTTGGAAGCTCTTTTGGGTGATAAAGTGCTTTATTCTAATGTCCTATGTGTATACAATTAGCTTAAATCCAGTGGGATTAATCTCAATGAGAGATTGAGAGAAAGGAAGTGTGGCCTCTAGGTCTCATTTTGCTATGTGCTTTTGAATCACATAAGTTCCTGGCTTTAGTTTTTACATATATAGAAAAAAGATGTTCTCCTACATAAATGTCTATATCACTCATAGATCTCTAGAATTTTGTGATTGAATTTCTAGGTTGAGATGAAAATATTAAAAAGTGAAATACAAAAGTCTGTAAAGTGAGATCACGGTTATGTTAAAGGTAAGTTTAGAAAAAAACACTAGAAAAATTAAACCAAAGTGCTCTCATTGGTTGTTTCTGGATGGCAGCTTACTACATATTTTTTCCTTCTTCCTATTTCAAATTTTTAAAATAGTGAGCATGTATTTTATATTGAGCATGTATTTTATGTATGTATTATTTCTATAAGGATTAAATGTTCATCAACTACGTATAAGCAGATTATAAGACAGAATTTCAAACATTGAAATATAATAAACATTCTCTTCTTGCTACCAATGTAGTGGTTGGCCAATCCTTGCAGATTGCTATATGGTTCATAGCTGCTTTTGGTTCTATTTCTTGCAAATGACTAACTGGCAGTGAACTGCTTAGATGCCTATTTTTGTCAAGGTAAATGTGAAGTTGTGGAATTTCCAGTCCATTTACAAAGATTCTGTTTAAGAAAATGCAAAGTTTCCTTACTTAATTTTCACTAGAATAGCTAGTGGTGTTGTTAGTATTATTAATTTTAAGAAACTCTTGCCAAATACAGACTTCCTTACAAGATTATTTTCCAAACCTCTTTTTAGAAGTTAAGAAAATTTGTATTTTGGAAACTAGGAAGTGCTCCGGCTTGATTAATTTCCTTTTTCTTTAAATTAAGCACTTAAAATTAGGTGAGCATAAGATTTATGCTTTTTCTTTTAAGTATCATTTAATTTAAAGCTTTTCCTGTTTCTAAGGATAGAGACTGTTGTTTATTTTGTTGTCTTTGTATCCACAGTGCCCAGCAGAGACTGCTGCAGATAGTAGGTGTTCCTTAAATATTGTTTAATGAATGAAAAAAATAAATTCTTAATTAGTGGTAGGCACATGGATTAATAAACAACATGTACTCAAATGATCATTTCTGCCTCCTTGCTTCAAAGACTTCAATACCATAGGCCTAAGGAACTGCAGCAAAAATAAAATATGACATGAATATAGTTGGCTATTAACAAATCAAAATAATAATCACGTGAATGAAGTATATTTTAATTGTGATGTAACTTTGCTATCTAAAGTAATCTTTAGGATCATGAGGAGGGTAGGAATTAAGGATAGATTTTTATGAATGCTTGTGCTAGCTGGATAAAAAGCCATTAGATATATATTAATTGACAACTGTGAGGAGTTTTAAATTTTGAATTCTTTTTCAATTTAAGGAAAATAGTATCAACAAATGTAAGATTATAACAAGACAAAAATGTAGAGCTCCAGTATGGAACACGATACTGTACTGGACACTCGCACAGTATTATGTGGTACATTCTGTCTGCTGACTGTAAGTGCACTCTGGTACCAAGCTAAAGGGGCCTCCTAGTCGGTATGGGTGTGCAGAGGTTGTGTTTGGTAGTCCTGCCTCTCTATGTGATTTACTTGAGTTTTCATTTTTTATTTTCTTGAAAAGACATAGAATGCTCTCTCAGAAAATTCCTTTCCCAAAACAGATTTGAGTGAAAACTCTCAGAGCCAAAACATTAAAACAAACAAATTAACAAGAACAAACTCAGATCATTTTTCTTGCTTAGCAATATGTAGTTTCACATTTTAATTACTATATATTCTTATTAATTTGATACTTTTTAATGGTAGACATATTTTGAATAATATGTAAAGTAACTCTGTAGATGATTACATTCTCAACCCTTTTAAGGGAAATGTGCCATTCCATTTAATTGGGATATTATCTAAATAATCATGAAATTGTTCATCTATATAGTTTAAACTTTAAAACTTTTTTTAGTCTTTGAGTGTCTATTTTTCCTCTGAAACTTTGCAGTTCTAGGATGTCATAGGTGGTAACCACTTTGGTTCTTTCTTGTTACAGACCCAGTTATACATGCATCTGACAAACTACTCCGTGAACAAGCATAATGAGCGTTTCGAACGGGATGAAACTGAGAATAAAGGCAGCAAACGTTCCATCAGATGGTTTACAGAATTCCTTCAAGCAAATCAACATGATGTTGCTAAGTTTTGGAGTGATATTTCAGTAAGATTATGCCATTCCACAATTATAATGGTCTGTCCTCAGCAATAACTTGAAGCACCATCAGGCCATGAAAGTTATTAAGAGTTGATTGAACTTGGTTCCCTATAATTGAGAGGACCAGAGAGAAAAAAACAGGCCATTACACAGCCTACAGATTAACAACAGGGATGCATTCTGAGAAATGCATCCTTGGGTGACTTTATCATTGTGCAGACATCACAGTTTGTACTTACACAAACCTAGAATAGGAATAGCCCACTACACACCTAGGCTATCATATAGCCTGTATATGGTGTAGTCTGTGGCTCCTAGTCTACAAACCTGTACAAAACATTACTGTACTAGGCTGAGCACAGTGGCTCACACCTGTAATCCCACCACTTTGGGAGGCTGAAGCGGGCGGATCAGGTCAGGAGTTCGAGACCAGCCTGGCAAACATGGTGAAACCCTATCTCTACCAAAAATATAAAAAATTAGCTGGATGTGGTGGCGCGTTCCTGTAATCGTAGCTACTCAGGAGGCTGAGGCAGGAGAATTGCTTGAACGCGGGACGTGTAGGTTGCAGTGAGCCAAGATTGTGCCACTGCACTCCAGCCTGGGCAACAGAGCAAGATTTGGTCGCAAAAAAAAAAAAAAAAAAAAAAAAAAAAAAAAAAAAATTTACTGTACTGAATAGTGTAAGCGATTGTAATACAATGGTAAAGATTGTATACCTAAACATGGAAAAGGTACACTAAAATACAGTATTATAATCTTATGTGATCCCTGTTGAATGTGCTATGCATTGTACACCAAAATGCTGTTATGTGGCACATGACTCTATTCACCCTTGTTTATTTTGTTGACATTTTTACCTTACTTTCTAGATCACCGGCCATAAATCCAAAGGTCCTTAGGTGTCAGACAAGTAAGAAGGAGTGAAGTGGTCTCTAGATAGAAGAAACTAGGGTGTTCTGGGAACTGTGATAATTTGAAAGTCAGGAGAGGTCTGAAGGAGGTAGCCACCACTCAGCACCAGCTTACTGGTGCCAGTGATATTTTAGGCCCAGTGAAGCTCATTCTTCTAATTTCTTGATAAATTACATGTAAATGGCATAAATGACATAAATGATTTTAAATGTTGGCAATGGACTCAAAAATTTTAAAGATGTTGAGACTTAACAAACAAAAATGTCATCTAGATTTGGTCAGATACCCACCAATTTGTTAACTTTCATTTATAACTTCCTGAGAGATGAAATGCATGTAAATGAGAAATTGGATCATAACAATGCTGCATTTATTTGTTTATGTAATTATGTTCTCAAGGCCAATTTCGTGGAAATTCCAAAAACCATTCTAACGACAGTTTACTATCATAGTGAGTCAGAAGCATCACAATGGTGAAATTCAGTGATTTTGGACCATAGTTCATTGATGGAAGATCATACCATCTTCCATCTGATGGTAATTCAGTGAATTGGTCTATTGCTCAGTGGGACCAAGAAAGTTTTATATACCCTCTGGCATTCTTTTTTTTTTTTTTCCTGTACACATTTGTAACCCTCATATGGAATTTGGCTCTTTGGGGACATGTTTGTGAAAAGGTAGAACCTGTTGGGCTGCTTTGGTGAGGCATATATGGAGAGAATCAGGGAGAATAATGAGGGTCGTTAGCTTTACATATATTGGTTTTAAGTGGCGTTTTTTCCTCACAATTGAATTAAGAGAAGGTATACAAGCAAGACTAATACTAATGAGAGGATATGGAAATTAACTTTCTGTTAGGACCTGAAGTATAATTTTTAGATATGACCCAAACATAGCCAATGTGGGCCTATTAAGCTCTGACACATTTCATGGTCTTGTCTATAGGTGAGTAAATTTTGCATCTTTCTTGGCTATGTTAGTAAGAATGCATATTAATCATCTATAAACAATCAGTTAATAAACCTAGCTTTTTCAAGTACTTTTATTATAATTATCTTGTCAAACACCTGTCTGTATTTATGTAATTACTTGAAAATTGGCTGTCTTTATTAAGAATTGGTATACTTTATATAGATAACTGTTTAAGGTAAATCAATAGGATAGTATAAAAAGAGAATGACAGGAGGAGGTGGAGAAAGCAATTATGCAGTAAATTTTTATCTTGATGTCTTAGTTTACAAATTTCCTGAATTTAATTTATAACTTATTTTAATAACCTCTTTTGGGGACAATTTCTCCAAAAGTAACTATCAATATATAAAAGTAGCATTCATCAATACCCTGTGTGAAGAACAGAGCTGTGTACTTTTGTTCTGGTCAGTAATAAAAATCAGTAGAAAATCAAGCCATGGAGATTAAAAATGAGCATAATCATTAAAAAAAATCCTTACTGCGTTTTGTATACCTAAGGTATAAATCTACAAATCACATTTCAAAGCAGTGATATTATGTTGTAAATTCTCAAAAACAGTAGTGGAATTTCGTTTGTGTTTGTTTATATGACTCCTGATTTTCACTTCTGCTGAAAACTTGCCTTTACAATCTAAAAGCAGGTTATTTTCTACATAGCAAAAACAGATTTGTAATTCAGGGTCTGTTGATTAATAATCAGTCCCCACCCTCTCCCTCAGCCTATACTGTTCCATACAGACACTTATCAATCAAAGTTGTAACTTTTTCCTGCTCTCAAGTGGTTTCAGTAATATTGTCGAAGATTTATATAAAGTGACTTTTTATCATTTATTTTATGTACTACGGTGCTGTCATGAATTTGTTACCTTGAACAAAATGTTTTGAAAACAGCCTCTCATGGGACCTCTGATAGTTATTCCCAAATATGAACTGCATTGTGGTTCTGGGTAACAGTGAGGTTAACTTCTGTCTTCTTTTTTATCACTCATATAATAAATATGTTCCACCAAGTAGTGGAGTATTTGAGTCTAACCTGACATATGAGGTGGAATTCTAGAGGAATGATAGAATAACAGTAACAATAATAGTACTCTGGGCACTATGCTAAGAGTTTTACATGGAATCTCATTTTGTTCTTACATTAACCTTTTGCAGATTATATTTAGGAAAAATGAGACTCACAAAGTTTAAGCAACAGGACTGAGGTTGCACAGCTAGCAAGTTACAAACCCAGGAAGAAACACAAGAAGCCTGATTTTAGAGCCAGGTTCTTAACTGTCTTTTTCTATTGCCTATACCTGTAGAGAGGGAGTTAAAATGACAATGTCTTCTGAGCAAAAATAAGTGAGACAGCTTTTCTCCTACAGCTTGTTCTGAAACTTCAGTAAAACAGCTTTTTAAAAATAAGGGTTAATAACTCACCCCAGTAGTATTATGTGATTTCTCTCAGAAAATATTGAGAGCCAATCTTTTAATTGGTAACACTCTTCTCAGATAAAACTTATACACTACAAAATCATCACTGAATAAAGAAACTCAACTCTCATAGATTTTGTCTTCCAGCCCTTTCAGCCTTTATCTAAGTAGAATTTCTATACTGGTGTTTAGGAAATAACTTACTCTCCTTGGAATTTTTCCTCCCTATCACCTTCATCTCTTCTGGATGGGGCTAGCATATGCTCCTACCTTACTTATTTTTAACTTGTTTTAACAGCTGCCTTACTTGTTTTAACATATAAACAAGTATGAATAACTTGTTTACAAAGTAAACAAGTTACTTGGATTTACTTGGATATCTACTGAATGCCAGCTACTATTGTAGGCACTGGGAATGGTGTTATAAAAGTCAGACAAGGACCCTGCTCTAATGTAAAAAGAAAAATATCAACTGGTTATATGCTGTGTGTAGTGGTGCAGTAAGAAATGAAGGGTGGCTACTTTTAACTTGGGGATTGGGAAAGCCTTTCTGAATGTCTTAAGAGCCAGACTTGCAAATATAGGGGAAAGAGTATTCCACAAGAGGGAACAGCTAATGCAAAGGACTTAAGATAGGAAGAAGTGTCACTTACTTGAGGAACCCAAAGCAAGCATGAGGAGTGCAGTGGGCAGGGGTAAGAGTGAAGAATGAAGTTAGATCTGTGGCAGGGGCTAGATGCCACAGAGCTTTGTAAACTTGGCCAGGCTGCCAGTTTGTGGGCCCTGGTTATATTTACATATATGAAATGAGACACAAAGGCATTTTCACCTGTTTTATCACAATCTTATAGGAATTGGTGGTAAAGACCCTGATTGTAGCAGAACCTCATGTCCTGCATGCGTATCGAATGTGTAGACCTGGTCAACCTCCAGGAAGCGAAAGTGTCTGCTTTGAAGTCCTGGGATTTGATATTTTATTGGATAGAAAACTAAAGCCATGGCTTCTGGAGGTAAGGCATTCTTTAAGAAAAAAAGAGGAGTTATCACTGTCCTTATGTATTAAAATAAATGCTTTAAAAATCTGTACTTAACACAGTTGTCCCATTAACTGTCCAGAATGAAGCCGGAATAGAGTAAGTGAGAAGAAGAGGATAAAAATTCAGGGACTACAATAGTTCTAAGAATGAATCAAAGTGTTTGATATTACTTTTCCCAAATTAGTGCCAAGTGAATTTCTAGGCCAGGTATTTGGGATTGAAGTGTGAAGGTGCTTTTACTGATTTGTTGCTTACTTGCTCTACTATTTTCTCAGCCTCCTGGCTTCTACCACGTTATGAGGTCTGGATAGCGTCTCTCCTCTCTGTGGGTGCCTGGGCTTCAGAATCTTGCCTTCAGTGTGTCTCCCCTTCAAACTCTCTGAGAGGCTCCAATTGGTTCATTAATCAGTGTTCAGTATCCGCTACCCCAGGTGGTAAATGTCTCCTTTAAGGCCATGCTATATACCTGGGGTTTCCCTCAGGGAGACTGTCAACTGTATGCCTTCAGGTGTGCTGCCAGTCCCTGGTAGAGAGTTATCATTATTTTTCTTTAATGATAAAAGGTCATGTAACACATACGAAATAGTAAAAGGGAGAAAGTAAAAATTATCTCTGTTGACAATTTTTGTATTTTTTCCTGCTAGTTACATTTATATTACCCAGAAGAAACCTTAGAAGTCATGTGGTCCAGAAGATCCCATCCAGCAGTTCCTTTTAAGCTCCTTGATCTGGGGTTACACACCTTCTCGTGGCTGCTTAAATATCATGTTTGGGAAACTTAATCAGGAACATATTGCTATAGAAGATGTCATCAACCACTACCTTTCATTTTAAATCAATTGTCTCTCTTTTTGTTAGTGATTTGTAAGTTAGAAGTTGTGTGTGTAATATCACAGATTGCATAAGCAAATTGAATGAGTGGTAGGTGAGATGAAGATACTAAAAATACATTTCCAAGAAATTATACTTTTCTAATTTGAGAGTGAAAGATTGTGTGTGTGTGTCTGTGTGTGTGTGTGTGCGCGCGCACGCCTGTGTGTGGTCACATCTACTTTAAACAAGAACATGTATCGTGTCTCCAAGGAAATACAGTTCTCTCTGTTGTATATTCAGACTTTGCTTCCTCCATTCCTTGGATATGAAAACATTTGACTATGCACTATGGACCCTTCATCTTGCTAAGGCCTGAAATTTGCTTTAGATTTCTTGCTTTTTCTGCAGCAGTCCTTTCCTGTTCTTAGCTATATTGTCTTCTGCCCCTGTACTTTTCTTTTGTCATTGATAGAGTGGGGAAAAAGTGAGGCACATGCGTAAGGAGGTTAGCAGGAAATAATGACTTTATAGATCTCTTAGTTTCCTTTTTGGAAAAAAAACATTTGCTTCACTAGAGCTTTCCATTAGCTTGCTAAATCAGAAGTGACTGAATGGTTGAATTCTGGATTTTACAAGATTCAAAATAACCATTGTTTGCATGAATGTTTCTTCATTCTTTACTCTTTCCTTCATTGTTTCTAGATCAATCAGAACCATTAAAACATTCCACAATAACCAAGAGCTGTGGATAATGAACATTTGTTATATTAAAACGGTTAAAAGAATCTTCAGTCTTGCCTTGTGTTTTGCTCCCTGCTGAAATTTTAGTGGGTCTAATATACATTGTTAAAAACCTTTTGGCGCCATCAAGTGGAATAAGGTAGAAGGTGCTTCTGGGTATGTGATAACTTTTAGTTAAACAGAGTAATTTCAGGGACTGGTTGCTGGTGGTAGAATTGCACAAATTTTCATAAGTAGAAAACATTTTTTTGGAAAAACATGGAAATTGGGTGGAGTATGAATATACCACCAATAGTTTAAGTACTCTTAAATTAAACAGGAACCTGCTAAGTTATAGTCATTGTCTTAGGTGGTGGGGATACAAGAAGACAGAATACTTGCCCTGGTGTAGCCATTATTCAGATGTGCATTTTATGGTAATAGTTATGAGTACTAGTAGGTAAAAGGGAAATAACAAAAACGATAGCATGATTAATATCTCTGCGTACCTGTGTGTATTGGAGAGTTAAAAAAAAGCTTTGCAGAAGAAACACCTGAGCAAAGTTTGTAGGGCTGCAGAAGAGTGGGGTAGGGGCTAGGGGCTGAGAGAGATAAAGTAGGGGTGGGGAAAGGCTGTGGTGCAGAGGAAACAGCACTAACTTAGGAGCACAGAAGCTATTATGGATACTTTAATTTGTGGAAAAAGTGATTGTTGTTTGTTTTGATAAAACTATTTTTAGGACTGTTGAAAATAGTGTTTACTAATTTAATATATTTTATAATAATTTTCATTTTTAATGCATTTATAAGCTGTTGAATTTTGAGATTTTAACATTACTATGTTTTGTCTGTTTTAGAGTTGGGATAGGAAATGAGAACCAAATAAATCATCTCACTATAGAGGAGAATTTTGACTGGGTGGAACGCTAATTTTTAGTTTCTTCTGTCAGCCATTTGTGGTTCTTCTATTTTTTTTTTTGTTTACGTTTCTCATAAAACTTAAAAAAAAAGAACAACCCTGAATGAAAACTTAAATTGAAAAAGTTTTCCTGCCTTTCCACATATTATTAACAGTTTATCTTGTGTGGGTATACCTCTTCACAGACCAATTTATCTTATAGTAGAGGGAAAAATTTGAAATAGGTAAGGAGAGAGAGAGAGAGATTGAGATCTGAGATGGCTTTATACTGAGACCTCAGCACCATCCTGGAGGAGGGATATGCCTGACACAATTCCACACTGAAATTTGGAATGGAAACTCTGGGGAATTCTACAAAGACAGATAACATTCCAATGTACCGCTTACTCATCAGTTCTTTAATGTCTGGTTTATTTTGTAACCATGTAACATATAGTGGCAACACCATCATTAATTGTATTATAAACTCCAGATATTTGAATCAGTATGGTTGAAACTTTTTTCCTATAAGATATATTACTTTACCCTTTCTCTGCACTTGTAAAGGGAAATGCTTAGAGCTTTCGTAATAGATTAATAAACTCCCTTTCTCAAATTGACCTGGAATAAATGGATGTTATTGCCATTTCTAAGCTATTTCCTTCTCCTTGAGACTATATCACAAATACAGGAATGTGTCTGTCACCTTCTAAATCAGAAATCAACAAAGGAATCAAAATACAACATGGCATATCTCTATAAAAGGAGTACCATACATCCATCAAAATGATGGCATGATGAAAGATTTTCATGATACATTATTAAGAGAAAAGCTTGGAATGTAAAATAAAGTATGGTTCGTATAGATATGCATTTGGAAGGTAAAATGAATATTTTAAATATGTATACATAGAAAATATCTGGAATACTATCTACCATGTGGTTAACAAGACACTAAGTGTTAAGTAGTGGGATTACAGGTAATCTTTTGTTACTTGTTTTTCTTCTTTTACTTATTTTCTGCGGTGAACCTGTGACACATTTCTAATTAAAGATGTTGTATTCCTGGGTAATTTCTTGATTATAATGTGATATTTCTTCAGGTGCAAGTTGTAGAATGCATGCTTTCAATTGTTTTGTCTCTTGTGGTGACAGATGTGTATAACTGTGACTAGTAACTGTGATATTTCTTCAGGTGCAAGTTGTAGAATGCATGCTTTTAATTGTTTTGTCGCTTGTGGTGACAGATATATAATTGTGACTAGTGTGTGTATATATATATATATATATACACACACACACACACACACACACATATATTTGAGATAGCCTAAGGGATTAGTTGGTGGTCAAGAAGCTAAGCTGTTGTGTTGAACTCAGCAGTGTTCTAACCAACTGATTTAACTGATTAAGAAATTTTCTTAAACATCAGCTATTCCAGTTATATTTTTATAACAATGACAACAGTAACAAGACTCAACAAAGACAAAAAAACACTCCAGCTCTTTTATTTTTCATCTTAATGAATTCCTGAAGATCTGAAGCAGTGAAAAGGGAGCACTGATAGTTTCTATATTTTAAATATATAGATGTATATAATTATTACTGTGTTGGTATAATTATTACTGTGTTGGTAACATGAATATCACTATTTCCTTTTTGTTAGGCTAAATCACTTTTAACTTTCCTAAACTTAAGAAACCTAAATTGCATGGGGTTATGGAGAGAGTGGAATGGAAGGAGAGGTCAGCTTATACTGACAGTAAAGCTCCTGAACTAAGGCAGCAGTGAGAAGGAGATGGTGCCAGTAGTCAATCCCTTGCAATTTGTTGACCTAGGGTGATGCGGAATGGAGATGTGGCAATAATAACTGGGCCATCTACCATGTAAAGCTTTGAGGTTTATTGTAGGATTGTTCTACTGGCTAGAGATCCCACATTAAATTAACAAATATGTATTGAGTATTTATTTACCTTCCAATATTGTTTTCTTTGTAAATTTCAGATTAACCGAGCCCCAAGCTTTGGAACTGATCAGAAAATAGACTATGATGTAAAAAGAGGAGTGCTGCTAAATGCACTGAAGCTACTAAACATAAGGTAAGGTAAAATATTTTCTCTATCTTTTGGGCATTTATCTCCACATATGACATAGATGAATCATTTGTAAATAAAATTGGCTTTTCAGAATAGTATTTGTTATTTTTATATTTTGTAATTTTCATTTCTTGATTCCATCCATTCTATATTTTTCATTTCTTGATTCCATCCGTTTTGTAATTTTATTTCTTGGTTCCATCCATTTTGTATTTTCATTTCTTGATTCCATCTATTCTTTAAACTCATATAGTTAAAAAAAAATCTTTCCTCCGTACTCCTGTATACTGCTTTTCCTGCTTCCCAGGCAACAGTCTGTACCTGCAGTAAATGAAGTTAAATTTCAATGTAGATACAATTATTTAATATAGTGTACAAGATTAAGTTGGTAAATACTTTAAGAGACCATCTAGATTATCTTCCTCATCTTATAAGAAGAAACTAAAGCACAAAGAGTTCATTCAGGAAATTAAAAAAGAAATCTCAAACATGGATTTCCTAACTTTCTCTCCAGAGGTCTTCCCATTATATCATGCTCCCTATGTAAATAAAAAAGAGAGGCAGTTGTTCAGTGAGAGTTAACTTTTCCATTTAGAGAGGTAAGTAAAATTTGAGAGAAGACTTGGCTGGTGTGGATATAGGGCTGGTTGCAGTGTACATGATCATGGGATTCAATTACTTGAAATACTATTATGTGGGAAAAGCTTTTGGCTCATTACAAAATGAAATTTTTAGATGTTTGACTGAAACACTTCATGAAATAGTGAGTTACCTGTCATTAGAAGTGTTCCAATAGAGCTTCGAGTATTGGATTAAAGGGCCTCTGAGGTGATTTAAGCTCAGTAATTTTATGATTTTAATTTATTCTAATTGTCATTCAAGAATTCTAGCAGAGTTATGGTATGCTTCCAAGCAATTTTTAAATTTAAGATGTTTCCAAGCAATATGCCTATACATGTTTTTTTTGCATGCAAGTTTACTACTATTATTTAAATAAGCCTTGTGTTTAGTTTTTTTGTTGTGCATGCATGTCTTTTGACTTTGCCATTTATGATATCAATTCAGGACATTATCTGTGGGTGTTTTTGGTGTTTTTAAAAGTGAGGTATGTATAGTTTAAGCAATCAGAAATTTCTAGACCTAAAACTAAGGGAAAATAGAAATTCATTTCTTTATCTTTCTTAGTGTTGTTCCACAGATAATTTAGCACAGTTCTTAACATTTAGAGCATATGCTAATGAGGCTTATGTTTCAGAAGTGCCTTCTTCCTCCAGCTGGGTGGAGACCTCCATGGGTGCATGTGTTAGACTTGAGTTTCGCTGGGCATGTCACAGTAACTTAAGCAGGAACTAAGAACACTAGGAAAATTCTTGTCTATTTACTAAATAGAATTAATTTTCATATGGAGTGTTTTAATTTTGGATAGAACAAATTGTTCTGTGAATCCAGAAATCCCCTATTTACATTAATTTTAATCAGACTATTGGGAATGATCTTCCTTTCATTATGTTATCTTTCTGCTCAAGAACCTAAATAGAGTTCCATTTACCAACGTGTAGCCTAAGCTTCTAATATAACTTAACCTTAGCTGTTCTATCTTATTTCCTGTTCCTCTCCAACCCACACTGTTTTAGTTAGGCTGATTGCCTCATTATTTTTCCCACATAGCTTGCCTGTTCTCACTGATTATTTATTCTATTCTGTAGTCTGAGTGCCTTTCCTTATTGCCTGTGACTCAAATCCCATCTTTAATTATGAAGTCTTCCTTTTGGCCAAAATGAATCTTTCCTTTCTTGGAGCTCTAGAAGGAATTTTTGTCTGCATAGTATATGGCTTATCACTTTGTTTACTCTCTTATCCTCTGTGGTGTTTTACCTGGGCGCAGCTGGTTTTTCTTTTCAATTAGATTTAAGCTCCTTGAAGTTGAAGAGTACATACTTTTACTTGCTTCACAGTGCTTAGTACAGTGCTTTGCTCATAGTATGACCTTCAGGTTTATTTTGTGAACATATGCTTTTAGTCTCAAGGAAATTCAGAAGAATATAAATTGTTCAGGATATTCCATCACAACTGCTGTGAAAACAGAACCTCACATGGAGGGGATCAGAATTGATCCTTTTTTTAACTTGGATAACAGAATGCAGTTTGAGTTCAGCTTCAAATAATTTTTTTAAACATTAGGCTTGGGGTCTTCAGAGACAAGAAAATACGAAAAGGGTTATATGTAGAACAAGTAAAAGTTCTTTTTTCTGTAATAAAAGGAAAATCCAGTCATTCTTTGATGGTGTTACTGGGTTAATAAGAATCTTTTTCCTCCATGAATATTCTATTACAATCATTAAAATAGAACCTAGAAAAGACATTCACAATCCCATGAGTCCTTGGGTCTGAAATACTTGTTAATTAGATTAAATTAAATTTAGTTAAATTGCCTGTCTGTCCCTTGTTTACAACTAATTCATGGGTTACAGGCTTGCAGCATTTAATGCTACCCTATCATTGAACATTTAGTCTCACTGGCCTTCTCTGACACTTGTCTCTGAGTTTACCTAACTTTGAGCATTCCTTAGTCTTCTCTTATGATTTCTCTTACTTTCTGCTCCCTACCTGTCGTTTTCTCACTGTGTCTGTCCTTGCTTCAGCCCTCTTTTCTCCTGTGTCAGTCTTACTCCCTTTTGTGGCATCATTTTTGAGTCTGACATATATGTAGCAATATGGATCGGGGTGCCTCTTACTAGCTTTGACCCACTCTGGAGCTTTAGTCCAGCATTTACAGCTCTCTGCTGACCATGTACCCTGGATGCCCTGGTCCAATAGATACTCAATAAACATGTAGTGAGTGAGTGAGTGAGCAAGTAAATAAATGAATGAATGGATAGTGTTCTGATAACACTTAAATTCAGTATTGCCAAAGTTGAATTATTTTCTCCTTCGATCATGTTCCTCTTGCTGGGTTTATTTTTTTTTTGTCTGCTAACAATATCACATACCTCCAACAAACAAAAGTTAAAGCAAATCACTCATATGTATTTACTGGACTTTTTTTTTTTCTTCTTATTTGAGGCAGAGTCTCTGTCACTTAGGCTGGAGTGCAGTGGCATGCTCTCGGTTCACCGCAACTTCCACCTCCCAGGTTCAAACGATTCTCCTGTCTCAGCTTCCCGAGTAGCTGGGATTACAGGGGCCTGCCAGCACTCCCGGCTAATATTTGTAGTTTTAGTAGAGACGGGGTTTCGCCATGTTGACCAGGCTGGTTTTGAACTCCTGACCTTAGGTGATTCACTTGCCTCAGCCTCCCAAAGTGCTGGGATTACAGATGTAAGCCACTGTGCCCGGCCTACTAGACATTTTTAAATAGCCTATAACTTGCTAGAAGCTAGAGATACAAAAATGAATAAAATTTCCCCACCTTAAGTAGCTTCATTGTTAGAAGGGAAATATATATGCTCATAGATAAGTACAATATAATAGTAATTATCCAGTTTGCTTTGCTAAAGTTAATGGCAAAACGATTCACATGAAAGTGCAGGATAGAAAGCTGGGAGTTATACTTAACTTTATTATGAATTGAATGAATCCTGTCAAATTTCTGACTATCACTTTATTTCTCCATCTCTTCTCCAAGGTTGAAAATTTCTTATCTTTCTCCTGGGCTATTTTATTGGCGTCCTTCCTACTTCCAGCACTGACCTCCATCCCATTTTGCAGCTTCCTTTCTGTTGTTCTGCAAATCATTCAACAACCATTTATTCCAAGTCCACTACCACTGCAATAGGTACTGGGAATTCAGTGCCTCCTATGATTCTTAGGCTTCTGGCTTGGATGACTTGTCTGATGATGTGCCATTCATTGAGATGAAGATTATAGGCGAGAAAGAGGCTTAGAAAAGTAATGAGGGAAGGTAGAAAGGAAAAGAAAGATGATTCAGTTTTAAACATGCTAATTTTGGGATGCTTTGAGACAATGTTAAATGGAAAATTTGATATACAGGGCCCCAGGAGATAGAGATATCTATTTGATTGATATTCATGTATAGATTGCCCTTGAATCTAATGGATGAGATCACACAGTTGGACTGTATGTTTTGAGAAGGGCAGGGGCAGAACCCTGAGAGATGCCAGTATCAGAAGAGAGATTTATAAGCTCTGATATTCTGATCAGATTGTTTCCACATTGTCAGATAAAGTTTAAACTCCTTTGAATTATGTACAAGGCACTTTTTGATCTTTATATTATATGCAAGGCACTTTTTGAGCTGGCCCTTAACATCTCTTTCCAACCTGATCATTTCTTGTTCTTTTTCCTTTGCTTTGCCTTGGAAATGACTTTTCTAAGAACTCTTTTGTGGTACAGTTTCAAATTTCTGTACCTTTGCACTTGTTCTCATTTAATATTTGTTCACCTTTGTCTTTTTGGTGAATGCCAACTGATTTTTTAAAATTGTGGTAAAATACACTTCACATAAAATTTACCATTTTAACCATTTTTAAGTGTGTAAGTGGCATTAAGTACTTCACATTGTTGTGCAATTATCACCACCATCCATCTCCAGAACTCTTTTAATCCTGCAAAAGTGAAACTCTGTACCCATTAAACACTAACTCCTCATTCTTCCCTCTCCCCAGTCCCTGGAAACCATCACTATGTTTTGTGTCTCTGTGAATTTGAGTGTCCTACTCTCGGTATCTCATAAGAGTGGAATCATATGTACTTGTCCCTTTGTTACTGGCTCAAAGTAGCTGGCATAATGTTTTCAAGTTCTTCGATGTTGTATCATGTATCAGAATTTCCTCCTTTTTGAGGCTGAATAACATTCTATTGTATGTGTACGAATACCACATTTTCTGTCAGCACATTCATAAAACCTAGCTCAAGCCTGACATGCTATTTGAAGCCTTTGCTGAGGCAAAATGGTTTACTTACTCCTTTGTGCTGTCATCATACTTCCCCCTACTTTTCAAAATAGTACTTATCATACTCTGTGTTTTTGTTTATATGCCATTGCTCCCACTTCCTTTAGTTGGTCAGCTCCTTGAGGGTAATGGCCCTGTCTGGTTCTCTTTGTATCCCCAGGGCCATATCTGGAATTAACAAATAGTAAATACTAAATAAAATTTGGGTTGGAAGACAATGGTATGGGGAGGGCATTCCATTCAACTACTTGTAGAAAGATGAGGAAGTGAAACAAAGCAAAACAAGTTGGTAGAACTTCTAGTGGTTCCACATTCCTGGAGTATACAACATGTGAAGCAAGTGATCAGAGAAATCCCTTGGATGGAATTATAGGGCAATAAGTAATGGAAAAGACTCAAAGTGGTAAACTAAACTGCTTAGGTCAGTATATGGATACAGTTGAATGGAAAATGCTAATTAAAATGCTAAGTGAATAGTGATCTTTTTGGTCTTTGGTTAAATTTTTATTCTGGCCTGTGATGTAAGTACTGAGAGTCATTAGTGCTGATTTATGCCTGTGAATATTCATAGAAATGAAACTAGTTTTTAGAATGACAATATTCCTAAAGGCCAGAAAGTGCGAACATTCCTTTATGCAAAAAAATGTCTCAGGGTAGTTGGATTTTCTTTGTTTCTTAATGTGTCTGAAGGAGCTTCTGTGTGCTTATTTTTGTTATTCTTTGTGTGTGTTCAAACTGTTTGTGTATAAGTATCCTTGTCTATGAGTGTTTTGTTTACTGTCGATATGCATATAGATCTATGTGTCTTTCTTTCATAGAGTACTCATCATATCATCTCATCTTTCTTTATTTTCCCTTCCTCTTATTCATTCCCTTTTTTTGCTTCCTCTATTTTTTTTCTATTATGGATTGTTTAGTCTTTGTTCCTCTCTATTCCTCTTTTCATTTCTATTTCCTTTTCGTCTCTCCTTTTTAAACTGAATGCTATATAGGAATGATCATTCTAGATAAAGCGGACAAAGTGTATCCATTTTAAATGGATATATGATAATGTATTCATTGATATATGATAGAATGATAAAATGATTGTTCTAGATATAATAAAATGAAAAAAGATAGAAAGTTAAAGAGTTATCTAAACCATGGCGTTTCCTTTACCCTTAATTAGGGAATCTCAGAGCCAAATTTGTGTTCGTCATTGAAAATGCCAGTGGACTCACCAAGAAGTCTTGGTGTCATCACAAGTTCATCTCTCTTTCTTATTCTTCATACTGAATTAGTCACCAGAGCATATCCATTCTTCCTCCAACATATTATTCTAAACTTATCCTTTTTCTCTAATCCCTTCGTTGCTCCCCTGTTCCAAGCCCTCATACTTTATATTTGTTAATGAAATAACATCTCTCTTAACTTCCTGCTTCTTTTCTCATCTACTTCTAAGCCACTGTATATACTGCCAAGGGCATAATCTTTAACACATACAAATATAATTATGCCATCTTTTAAAAAATTTGTGTCCTCCATTTTGTAAAGTTAAATTTGAGGCTCAATAACCTAGTATTCAAGCCCATGTGAGAAGCTGAGTTTCTTGCATTCACCCAGAGCTCCAGTAATCCTGAATGACTTGCAGTTTTCTGGATGTGTTTATTTATATTCTCAAATTATTACTTTTACCTGACCACCTGTTGACCTCTTGCCACTCAAGCCTGAATGTTGTCATTGTAGCAGGACAAGCTGCGGACAAAACCCCTCAGACACTGAGATAGGGAAGGGAGTGGCTTTAATCAGCTGGGAGCATCAGCAGGCTAGTGTGTTAAAATCCGAGCTTGTCAGGTGCTCAACTTCTGTCCCTTTTAGGGGCTCACAATTCTAAGGGAGTCCACATGAGAGGGTCGTGATGGATTGAGCAAGCCAGCGGGTACGTGACAGGGGCTACAAGCACCAGTGGTCAGAGTGAAACAGAACAGAATGGGAGGTTTCACAATGTGTTTCCATACAATGTCTGGAATCTATAGATAACATCAGTTGCTAGGTCAGGGGTCAAATTTTAGCTACCAGGCTTAGGTCAGGCAGGCCCAGGCCTGGTTTTGGGTCTGATTCCTTGGTTTCGGGTCTGGTTCTAGGCGCCAGGCTACCTGCCTTTAGTTTTGCTTCTCTTTCCTTTTATGAGTATAAAACAATATAAAACAATATGAGAGGGTCTCTCTCTTCCCTCATTTCCCTCCCTTTGAGACTCTTACTTTTTATTAATGGGAGTTCTCTTATTTTCGCTACTTATGTCTTCTTGTGCAATAGATTGATAGTGATTCATATGGTACACTTGTGCTGAAGCATTCTGGTGAACTAAGGTAGCGATGAGACTTTTTATCATTTGAAGAAGTACAGGTAGCAAACAAGGGAGCAATAAGCAGGTTCCCATTACTATTATAACTCTTATTATAAGAGTTTTAAATTTTCCTAGTGCTGGGAACCAATTTCTAAACATGGCCTTAGGATCAAATTCATGCCACACTTGCATGGGCACGTGTGCTAGTTTTGTTGTATCTTTAACTATGTCTTCAACTACTTGTCCCTGATGTGTAGAAAGCAATTAGTAAGGTTAAATTTTTCGTAAACCCATTCTTTAACTGCTAGCAAGTAGTTGAGAGCTAGTCTATTTTGATAGATAGCATTCCTCATCTGAGTTTCTTGCCGGGCTAGAACAATCAAGGCTTGACTGGTTTTATTAGTGATGATTTCTAAAACAGCTTGCAACCATATGATTTGCTTGAGCATGTAAACGGGGTCTGGTATCCCCATGAGTCATCTTGTGTCTAAGTGGCAGGCCTATAGTATTGTATAATGTTTTTAGGAGGCCGTTCATTATCTTTTTAATAATCTATGGCTACATTTCACTTTTCGTGGTAAGCATAGACAGGGAAGCCCAGGAGTACACCTGTTTTTATGGGCAATAGGAAGAAAGATGGTTTAATAGTGCCAATAACACAACTACCTGTCCACCGGTCAGGTAGCTTAGGATAGGCTCTATGTCCACATATCTAGTATAACCTAGTGGGGGCTGTCCAGTCCTAGAGGGATTCTGAGTGGGCCTAAATGGTTTGTAACTTTGGGAATTTACTAAATGGATTTTTTTTTAGTATGGTTTGAAATCCACTAGGTGGCTGGTTTTGTAGTACTATTATATGGTTTTGCCTGAGGCAGCTGAGTCTTTCTATAGGAAGGGTGAAGTCCTTCCCCACTCTTGCTATACAATATTGTCTAATGATTGAGGCTTTTAGGTCTTAGAAGTTATCAGGGTGATTTTTTCTGAGCCAGGAATTTATCAGGAACTGGGTCTGTAGGTACTAATTCTTGGTCTTCTTATGGCCATTGATCTCCTGTTACAGTTTCTCTACAAACATAACTTTTAGAGACTGGGCTACATACCTTGGATAGAATAGCATTATACAAACAAGTTTCTTTTAGAGTCCTGGTACACTTATAATAACCATAAAATAATAGGACTGTAGCAATCTTTTGTCCTACCTCAGTGACTTAATGTATATACTGGGAACAGTCCTCAGTCTGAAGGTCAGTTGAAGTTCTTACTGTAAAAGTCCAAATTTTAAGGAAAATGAGTCCTGTGATGAGTTTTCTCATGCTTTGGCCGTGCGTGGACCAGTCAGCTTCCAGGTGTGACTGGAGCAGCGTTTGTCATCTTTTTCATAGTCACTTTACAGGGGTTGGTGAAGCTGCTCCCATCCACATACAGCTTCCACTCTACTGATGTTTAAAGGATGGTCTCGGAGGTTGGGCCAGCTAGAATAGACTGAGTCTAATACCTCTACACAGTTATGTTTAACTGGGCTCTCTGATACCAGGAGTAAGGTGGCGGGTTTTAGGGTGTTGCAAACTTCAATGGTTACGTGGGGATTTTCACAGAGCAAGCTTTGGTATCTAGTTAGTCTAGCATTCATTAGCTAATGGTGTCCTTTGGTGCTTATTAAAGTCACCACAGCATGGAGGTACTTTATGTTTAGGTTTTGCCTAACAGTTAGCTTATCTGCTTCTTGTGCTAACAGGGCTGTTGCTGCCAGTGCCCTTAGACATGGGGGCCAGCCTTTGGAAACCTCGTCTAGTTGTTTTGAGAGACAGGCCACTGGCCTTGGTCAAGGCCCTATAGTCTGGGTTAAAACTCCAACTACCATTTTTTTTTTTTTTGACACACAATGTGTAAAAGTTTTGTCAGGTCAGGTAGCCTCAGGACTGGGGCCAACCTGAGTTTTCTTTGAACTCATGAAAACCTCATTGCTGTTGGTTGAAATAGATGTAGTTTATCTAATTTATATTTTATTGACTATCGTCTACCAAAATATTGACTTAAATCGTGTAACTATTTGATTTCAGACTTTAAATTGATCTGGTATTCCTTGTGGGGCTCCAATTGCATTTAAATAGATGTGAGAGTTGAAAGACCTATAAGGGGTTTCTCTGGTTTTATGATGTCTTATTCTTTTTTTCTTCCTCTGGTTGATGAAATAATAGGGTGAAAGGGATAGCCAAATGGACTAAAGCACAAGTGCCACTCTAGTTATTCAGCAGAGTGCTCAGTAAAGGTCCACCACAATACTGCCACATATCTGCTCGGGGATCAACAGGGCTGACTAATTAAGAAGCTCTTGAAAATTCTTAAGCTCACTGCATCCCTTCAGGTCTCCAAGGAATGCTAAGTTTCCTCCCTGTCACGAGAGACATGAAGTGAACTTAGTGTTCAGAGACGGAGGCTGCATGGCCCTCGGGGCTGACCTGCAGGGTGCTGGACTTTGGGATATAGCAGAGAGAGCTTGGCACAACTTATTACTCCAGGCTGTAGAATCCTGGAAAAGAGCTACCATGGAGCCCATGCTTGGTGGACTGGAGGACCACCTTAGTGGAAAGGGGACAATCTGGGCCTCTGGCCTGCCATGTGCACAAGCATAATAATTGCTTTTGTTTAACATGCAGATGGAATATTTGATCCATTCCAGCCAGGCATTTGCATCTTGGTATGCTGTCTTAATTGCCAAAGTTTGTTTTAAGTATTTAACTTCTGTGATCCTCTAGTAAAATGAATGTTTCCTTTAGCACCTATTTTTATTAGTTTTTAGACCAAAGAAAACTAAGCACCATTTTATATTTAATAATGATTCTCGTATGACTTTTATACCAGATAAACTAAATTTTACCTTTATATTATTGTGTTATTAATGTTAAACTTAATTTTAATAAAACCATGTAGACATATTTATCAAATTTTTAATGTTTGACCATAATGTAAGATTTTATAGATTCGTTTTAACCTTTCATAATTTTTGTTAAAGAGCAGGTTGGTGCTTTAAGAAAAACCTGTTGCATTTTTGCTTTAATGTCCAGTTCACAGAAAAACTGGATGATACCTTTTTAACTTTAGCTAGTATGTTTACACACATAATTTTCTTTACAATCAACATTTTAAAACTTGCTTAAACTTTCAAAACAATAGTTTTTTTAACCTTTTAATGTAGGTAAAAATCCACATTCTTATGCCTCCTTATAATCCTT